>NW_025215366.1:57274-78158 GCF_004010195.1 Chiloscyllium plagiosum
TCTTAGCCTGCTGGACAAACTTTCCTCATTCCTGAAGAAGGGCTAATGCCCGAAACGTCGATTCTCCTGTTACCTAGATGCTGCCTGACCTGCTGCGCTTCTCCAGCAACACATTTCCATCTCTGATCTCCAGCATCTGCAGACCTCATTTTCTCTTCATATTAAAATGTCAGGCATAAATCAGTAATAGAAGTATTAAATGCATTGTCGAGACTATTTTATTTTCCTGTGCATTCTGCAGAGGCCAGAATCCATGGCGGATAAATGGAAGTTGGTAAACGTGGTCCAAGCACCATAGATTAATGGAAAGGATCCAAGCATCTATAAAGGGAAGAAGACATAGTTTGGAGAACTGCGAACCAATTAACTTCACATCTGCAGGGAAACTATTGGAATTTATTATACAGCGTGTGATACTCGATATTTCGAAATTAAAAGCAACAATGGAGAGAATCTGTATGTATTTCTGACGGATGTCTAACTAGATGTGCTATTGGTTGTTAGACCCCATCTGTCACCATCTGAGAAAAGCAACAGTAAGTGACTTCACCACAGGAAATCACATCACCACAGGAATTGACATCAACAACCCAAAGAGACCCAAACATGCAAATAGAAAGCAGGAAATTTCAGCATTGCTTCGCTTGAGGTCCACTGAAGATGTAAGGTAATGAAACGTCTGGAAATGAACCTTCCAAACCTGCATCCATTGTATACAGTGTTGGTGACCCAATCTGAGAAAGAATATACTGACCACAAAAAAAGTGCAATGGACGTTCTCCAGATTAATGCCACAGATGGCGAGGTTGCCTGATGAGGAAACTCGACCTATGTTCTCCAGAGTTTCAAAGAATGGGAGGTGGGTCACAGTGTAATTTGGAAAATTCACAAAACATATGACAACTTGGAAATGAACAGAGCGCTTCCCTGGCTGTTTAACCCACACTCAGGGCAAATAAGGGCAAGATAAGGGATTGGCCACTTAAGACCATAATAATGAGGAAATTCATCATTCGGTGAGTACTGCCGAAAACAGGAGCATAGAAACCTGCTGGCAGGGTCAGATTAGGGAGAATCCCCAGATATTCTGCAAGTGTGTCAAGTAGGAAAGAATAACAAGGGAACAGGTAGGAGTCATCAGTGACTTGCCAAGTTGCATCCAAAATCAACTTAGCGTAAGGAGACAGAGGGTAGTGGTTGAAGGCTGTTAGTGTGACTGGAGACCGGTGTCCAATGGTATATCACAGGGATCAGTGCAGTGTCCCTTATTATTTGTGATTCGGAGGTGCTGGTGTTGGACTGGGGTGCACAAACCTAAAAATCACATAACCAGCAGGTTTATTCAGAGGCACGTGCTTTCAAAGTGCATAACACCTGACGAAAAAGCAGCCTTCGAAGCTAGTGCCTCCGAATAAACCGGTTGGACTATAACCAGGCGTTGTGTGAACTATAACCTTCTTATTTGTGGTACTCATCAATGATGCAGCTTTGAATACAGACGGGGTTGGCGGGAGTATGACAACTAAGTTTGTGTTTGATACAAAGATTGGCCAGGTGGTTGGCAGTGAGGAGGAAGGCCTTATGTTACAGGAAGATATAGATGGAATGGTCAGATGGACAGATCAATAGCAGATGGAATGCAACCCTGATAAATATGAGATGATACACTTTAGAAGAAGGAACAAGACAGGGGAGTACTCAATGAATGGCAGCACAGGAGGATGCTTAGAGGGTGCTTCTCCACACATCCCTGAATGTGACTAAACAGGTTAATACACAATTTGAGAAAGCATCGGGGACGTAAACATAACCTTTATTCATCAGGGCATAGATTATATGAGCTATGCGGAACTTTGGTTTGGCCAAGATGGAATACTGTAAGTAGTTCTGGGAACCACACTACGGGAAGGATCTGTTTGTAGTGGAGGGGGGCTCAGAGGAGATTCACCAGGATGTTCCCAGGGATAGAGCAAATCAGCTATGGAGAGAAGCTGGATTAGCACGGGTTGTTTAGTTTGGAGGAGAAAAGGCTGAGTGGGCCGTGATTCGGAAAGATAGTATTCCGAGGGACATGGATAGACAGCAGCTGTTCTTTTCAGTCAAATGGCCAAGAATAATGGAGCACATTTTAAAGTGAAGGGTTTGAGATTTGGAGAGGAATTGAGGATTGTTTTTCACCCAGAGGGTGTTGGGGTCAGGAATGCACTTCCTGAGAGAGGAGTTGTAATGGTAACTTCACAACCATAAGAAAATACACAGCTGTGCAGTTGAACTGCCATAGGATTCACGGCTACGGGTCTTGTGTCGGAAAGTGGGGCTAATGTAGATCGTGCTGTATTTCTGATGGTACAAAGTCTATGCTTCTGTGTTTGCATGTCTGTGGAAGGTCAATAGCTTAAGACAGGAATTGATGGGCTTCTGAAGAGTATATTAACAAGGGTTTTAAGATTGAACTTGTAATATCTTCTGAAAATATGTCAATGGCAAACTTAAGGGGAAAAAGATGCAGCTTTCTTACAATCTGATACCAGAGAATTGAGGACAGGGAAAAGGCAGAACTATGGAGCAAATACTTCAGTTATGTCTTCACAGAAGAAACAAAACAAAAAAAGAAAACTTCCCAACAATACTAGCGAACATTAGTTTGTTGAGAAAAGAAGAGAATAGAATGAAATTAGCAAGCAAACAGTTTTAGAGGAAGTATTGGAACTGAAAGTAATGAGCACAGACAAAGTCAAAAGATATTTATCAAATGGGAATCATAATTGAGAAAGTGACTTTTAGCATAATTATGGAGAAGCAATCAATATAATACGATTCGATTTTCAGGAAGAATTTTGATAAAGTCCCAAGCCTATTTTGCAAATTCAAATCATATGAGACTGGGACTAATATGGTTTTAGAATGGGAGAGCTGGCCGGAAGCAGTGAGTAGAAATAAACAAGTTCTGTTTCGAGTGGAACCCTTGGCGAATATAGCAGGACTGGGGTTTGGGCCCCCGCTATTCCAAAAACATATCATATATTTGGTTGAGGAAATCAATTACAATATTTCCTAGTCTGCTGATGACACTAAACAATATTGGATTGTGAGTGGGTGAGCAGGATGTCAAAAAAACTGCAAGGTGATTGAGACAAGTTGAGTGTCTGGACAAATACATGGCAGATGAAGAGCAATGGGGTGGGGAGCAGGTGATGTTGTGACTTTTGATGGGAATAACAGAACAGGAGCCTATCATTTGAAAAGGGATTTTTTGAAAAACGTTGATCTATAAAGGAACTTAAGCTGCATTTTTGTTTCCTTCTGTGCAGCCCTCCGAGGTCAGTGCAGGGCAGTGAGATCTGAATCCAGAAATAAATACTGGGAATGGAATTGGCACGCTGACCACTATACACAGAGCCAACAAGTGGGGAGCTGTAACATTGAAAAGGATCTGGATCTCCCTGTACACCAGTCACTGAAAGCAATATTGCAAGAACAGAAAGCTGGTCGGCAGATAAATCATGTATTCACCTTCATTTCAGGGGGATTTGAATACAGGAGTAAGGGTGTTTTACTGTAGCTGTACAGGGCCTTGGTGAGATCTCATTTCGAAAATTGTGCAGTATTGTGTGCAGTTTTGGTCTCCTTGCCTTATAAAGGACAAACCTGACATTGAGGGAGAGCAGCGAAGGAGACCAGACTGATCTCTGGAATGACAGGCTTGTTGTGGGTGAAGAGTCTGGTGCGACTGGGCCTGTATTCCAAGGGGTTTAGGAAAATGAGTGGACATCTCTATGAAATACATAAAATTCTTTCAGGATGAGTCAGATTGGAAGCAGGGGTGATAATTTCCCTCGGTGGGACATCAAAAACAAGGGGCTACAATATTAGACACAGACAGGCCACTCTGCATTGAGATGAGAATAAATGTCTCTACTCAGAGACTGGTGAACCTAGGGAATAGTCTCCCAGATCAGGCTGTGTAAACCAAGGCACTGAATATAAATAAGGATTTCTATACAGTAAAGGGATATGGAGAGAGCAGGGGTATGGTATGAAGATAGAGGATTAGATATCTTTACAGGTTATTCTCCAATATCACAGTAGCTGTATACCTGTGCAATACTATATTACAGAAAATCGTGAAATATTAATAATGGGGCCAATGGGAAAAAACGGGTAAGGGGCGAACCGCAAAATATCAGTAAAAAACAAAAATTAAAGTTAGTCTAAGTAAACCTTTAAATCATACATTTTAATGCCATAGTGCTCTTAATGTAACACTTTCACACTACAGTCACTGACTACAGCCCTGTACCTTTCACCAAGCTCTTCACCAGAAGGCATTCAGGGCTGACTGACCACGTGATGCTGATGCGGTATCCCAGTTCTCCCCAAGATTCTCCTCCGGTTTTAAATAAAGTGCTTTCTAAATATAGACTAATATTCCCAGTTTTAGGCTCATTTTCAAGGCTTGCATAACGGATTACATTCCTGTTTTAGCTGAACACATTGATTGTGCATTTTGCAGACAGAGGATCCTGAGGCTGGGTTTTATTGTTCAGCTGGTGCCTGGCAAGGAATCGCGTCACAGTGAACGGGAATTCACTTTATAGAAAAAAGTGCGCAATGCACGAATCGCATTGTAGCGAAATTGTATTTAATAAACATGCGCTATCAGAGAACTGCCTGTATATTGAATCGAGGAGCAAAATTGATGGACCGAAGGGATTACAGCAGTTCTTATTTTATATTTCAGTGTTTAAACATATTGCGGGATATGAACACAGTGTTGGGAAAATTGCATTGAGGAGATTTTCTCCATGAACTAGAATGGGGGAGACTCAATGTGTCGAATGGCCTACATCTTTCCCGATGTTTCTGTGCAGTCTGTGGGAAAGGTCTGTAAATGTTGTCACAAGCTCTCATATGTGAGGTATCTGCAGGGTCAACAGGTCTGTGTTTGCCATTCCCTTTTCCGGTACCAAGGCTGGGGCTGGGTATTCTGTCCGGTTTTATCCTTTAAGACCTCAGAGCAGTTTGATACAATAGAGTGTCTTGCTTGACCGTTTCAGAGACCATTGAAGAGTTGATCACATGTGTCTGGAGTCACTCTTAGGCCAGACCAGGAAAACACGAGAGATTCACTTCCTGAAAGTACATTGAGGTAGGAGATCGAAGTTTAAAATCAACATTGGTGGAAGGTCACTCTTACTGACACCAGATCCTAGTTCTTGATACTGTATTAATTGTTTATAACTTCCACCAGCTGCAAGAGCATTATCCTGTATTGGATTAGTAATCCAGTGGTATTTCCACAACAGCCCCATCTCCACATAGGAACCTATCCGAAACCACACTGCGCAGGTTATTTCTGTACTGCTTGACAGCCCTGTCAAAAAGACCTCCCACCAATTTGATTATTGTGAGGGACTGAGGGAGTGTTAAATTGTCAGAATGCAATTATTAATCCATTCGGGGACGGGATATAGTTGAGTACTTTCCCACATTGCCAGGGACTTGTCAGAGTTGGAGCTGGAATGAAGCAGCTTCCCCAGGGACACAGCTTGTTGTGCAGCACAAGTCTTCAGTCCTATTGCAGGAATAGTGTCAGGGCCCATTGCCTTTGTCGTATCTGCTGGGTTCAGCTGTTTCCTCGTGTCACGTGCAGCGAATCGAATTGGTTGAACACTGCCATCTGTGATTCTGTGGGCATCATCACGAGGATGAGGTGGATCATCCATTCAACACCTCTGGCTGAGGATGGCGCAGATACTCCATCCTTCTCTTTTTCACTGATATGCAGGGCTGTTCTATTACATAAGATGGGGATATTTCTGGAGTCCTCTCCTCCAGTAAATTGTTTAATAGTATACTGATATTTATGTCTAGATGTGACAGCACTGCAGAGCTTAGATCTGATCTGTTGGTCTTGGGATCATTTTGTCCTCTCTATCAGATGTTACTTCTGCTGTTTGGAATGAAACCACACAAGTGCGGTAGCTTTAATGGTTTGTCATCAGCTTTAGGTACATATGGTTCTGACCTTGGCATGTTCACCTACACTCGTCACTGAACCATCACTCGGCTTGATGGTACTTATAGACTGATGGAATATCCTGGGGAAAATGTTACACATTATGTTTGAATACAATCCTGCTTCTGTTGCTGCTGTTGTCTACAGCATCACATGAATGCCCAGGTTGAGCTGCAATATCTGTAATTCAATTGTACTGACTGTCCCCCAGTTCACATCGAGACCCATTCACCCATCAGCCGTGAACTCAGTGACCTCACCTGTTGTCTGATGCAGGAATACTTCCATTTTAATATTCTCATTCTGCTGAGGGTCTCTCCTTGGTGTCATGCTTCTAATTTGTTACATTACTCAAACCCTTTAACATATTCATCTGACTCTTGTCCTTTCTCGTAATGTCATTTTCTGCGTTTGAATTGAATGCGTTTCCCTCTCGTTTTCTCCCTGACCATGATAACGAGCTCTGTGGTGTCCGTGATGCCAGCCTTTTGCAGTTTCAGAGCCAATGAATGTGTGAACTTTGCGGTATCGTTCAGTTCCCAGTGTACGGCCCTTTATGTTGGACAGGGCGTTTGAGCAGCTTTCTCACACGTCATTGGAACTTGTTCAAAAACAGAAATTGCTGAAGAAACAAAGCAGCTCTGACGGCATCTTCTGTAGTGAATGCGGAGTTCATTTTTCGGATCCAGTGACCCTTTTACAAAGCTCTCACTTTCTCCAGCATTTTTTGTGTTTTTAGTTCCAGTATCCTTTGCTATTTCTTTAATTGAACATTTGTGCTGTGCCTATTCGTTTCTGGAGAAACTCAGCAGGTTTGGCAGAATATGCAGAGACAGAGAAGCAGAGTGAGCTTTACAAGTCCAGTGTGACTTGTTCAGAACTGAAAGGGGTTAGAAACTGGGCTTTTAAATCCCTTGCCGGAGATGGGGGATGGTTGACTTGGAAAAAAGGGCGTGGCAAAAGATAAACGGCCTATTAGCAGTTGTGAACGGGAAGATGATGCAAAATGGGTTTAAATTAAGGTGTGAATGGGGGAAAGGGATTCTCTCTAACTGATTGTAAGATAAAGAAGACACAACCGCACAAGGTCATAGGGAGAACAGGAGGGAGAATGTTGACCAGGTGGTATTAAATAGATCTAGATCTATACGTTTTCATAGTATACATCATCACTGCCTTCACACTAAGGAATTCAGTTGCTTGACCTCTTATTGGCACTAGTAAGAGTTTCATGCTGCCTTAGTTTTGTAACATAGAGCAAAACTAACAGTATGAAGTTTGGGCTGTTTTCTACACCTGTCATTTTTAATATTCTTTCAAATTTGCAGTGCTTATCGTTAAACATTTGATCTCCTATCAGAGGGAGTGTACGAGGTTGAGGGGTGGCATACTAGTAGAGGGGTGAATAGCGAAGGTCTTTTCTGCAGAATCAGGGAGTTCAAACACAGATGCACAGCTTTAAGTTGAAAGGGGGGAAACTTGAAATGGACAAAGGGGCAACTTTTTTTTACACAGAGGGTGATGTATGTATGGAATGAACTGCCAGAGGAACAAGTACAGCTACAACATTTCAAAGACATTTGGACCAACGTATGAATGGGAAACATGAAGAGGCATATGGGCCAAGTGCAAGCAGATGGAATTAATTTAATTTAGTAAACCTGATCAGCATGGACAAGTTGGACCAAATGTTCTGTTTGCGCATGATATGACCATGAATCTAGAAAGTGAGGAAAATGTACGAAAAGATAAGATGTAATAAATTGGCAAGGAATGTAAAAACAAGCATCATGAGCTTTTTCGTCTACATAAAAAAAGCTTGAAGATGTGTGTGTGAACTGAGTCAGAAGTGAAATGAGGAAAGTGCATTGAGGCCATTTGGAGGGCGTGACTGGAGAACTGGCCACAGGGAACAGGCAGATAATTTACAACAGTATTTCCGCATGGGGAAGGCACTGTAAGCATGTCAATGGTATAAACAAAATGGTAAAAGGAGGGCAGTTCTTGAACTGTCTCTAACAAAAGGAGCAAGGTTTTTAACTAACAGATAAGAATAAAGATAGACAGGTCAGCAGTAATTCATAGTTAATTTTAAAATATGTGGTCACAGAGTGACTTGCGGCACTGTGTGAAATATTCCTTAATTCTCTGGAAAACCTCCAATGTGGCGCCTGTCTTCAAGAAAGGAATGAGACAGAAGGCAGGAACAATTTAGCCTAATCATTATTGCTGGGAATCTGATAGAGCCTGTTATTAAGTAAGGAATTGCAGGGCACTAAGAAAAGCTTAATGGAGAGTTGGCATGTTTGTGAAGGGGAAACTATTTTTGTTCTGTAAAATCATACAAGTTATTTTTTGGAGATCCCTGAAAATGTCAAGATTAGAGCCATGCTGGAAAAGCACAGCACATCAGGCAGCATCCAACGAGCAGGAAAATTAATGTTTCGGCAGGAGCCCTTCATCAGGAATCCCTGAGAAAGTGACAATCAGATTTGATAAAGGGAACTGATCAACATGAGGCTTTCCAGAGATTTTTCACAAGGTATCACAAAATAAACGTTCTGACACGTGACAGAGGCGCGTAGTATGATGAATAATATATTAGCATGGGATGATAGTTGTTTAACACATAGAAATCGGAGAGTCAGGATTAATGGATCTTTATTATAAATACATATCTATTGGATTACCACAAATATAAGGCCGATGGCATCAGTTGTAAATAACTGATAGCCTGACGGCGGGAGCTGAGTGCAATATACATCCGAGTTTGTGGATGACACTGAGAACTAAAATGCAGGCGGTTATTTAATGAAGAGGACTCCCAAATGAGGAGCAGTACAAAGGGATTGGAGTGTTCCTGTGTATGAATCATAACATCAGCATGCTAATGCAGCAGGTAACTAGGTTGGTTCATGAGGCAGCTTCCTGGGATGAAAGGAATGAATTATTGAATGCATCTCCAATGGTGAGGCAATTATTCATTGTGGTTGAAATGAATGAGGGTGATATTATTGAAATGTACAAAATACAGAGGGAGCTTGACAAGGTAGATGCTGAGAAGGTGTTTCCCCTGAGTCTCGAACTCGAGGCGGTAGATACCGAATAAGGAAAATCGATTTCAATCTGAGGTGAAAAATGATGAACTCTCTCAGAAGGCAGTGAATGGCAGAGTTGTGGAGGGATACAGGGAATTGGGTAGGAAATTGGAGTTGAGTCCAGAAGTACAACAGCCATGTTCTTATTGAATGAGAGTTCAGGCCTGAGGGGCCGAATAGCCGACTCATGATCCTACTTCTTAAGTTTTTATGTTATGTTTTTGGAAAGTAATTGGTTATTTTCATGGAAGTCGTGTTGTACAATGTTGCATTTGGGAGAGGAGGAAATTTGCCTGAGTTAACCTTGGATGGGATATGGGGGCTGTATTCCGAGAAATTCCAGAGCAGAAGTTACAGAATGGGGAAGCCTGGAAAAAGGGATTGCGGCTCGGGGTCACTTCCCGACGAAGGCTGGAATTTCCAAGAGCACTTCCGAAACTACACCTAACCATCGGCGTGACCTCAATCTGCCTGTGATTGGCAGGTCCGGAGGGCTGGATCGAACATCAGAACATAGGGCTGAGGGACACGAATGGACCAATCGGCCTTTTAACACTACTCCACCAGTAAGTAAGGTCATGGCTCATCTCATTGTGCTCCCTTCTGCATTTTTCTCTCCATGCAGCATTATCCCTGATTCACTTGTCTATGGAAAATCAGACAAAGCCATAAAATGATCATACAATATTATAATAAAGATTCAGCCATCCCTAACTTCTGGGAAATAGAATTCCCACTTGAATGAAATCCCACTTTGTGAAGTTTTCCTCACTCCGGTTCTGACTGAGGTTGGAGGGTGTCACTGATTCCTTTTTTAGTGCCACTCCTCCACTGCTCACAACAAATTTTAAATGTAACCAGGTTGGTGATATGACCGATGATAAAGGTCTCAGACTGGGTCAGGTTTAGTGATAGGAACAGGTCAGGCAGATTTCTTTCGTCAGCCGCAGGTAACTAATAGGGCTAATGGAGCAGCATGTTAGATTTGTGGTTAGTACTGCTGCCTCATATCAGCAAGGAGATGAGCTCAATTCCAACCGACACTCTATGTGGAGTTTGAACATTCTTTCCGAGTCTGTGTGGGTTTCTTCCCAGTTCTCCAGTTTCCTCCCACAGTTCAAAGATATACAGCTTAGTTTGATTGGCCATGCTAAATTACGCAGAGTGACCATGGATGTGTAGGTGTAAGTGGGTTATGCATGGGAATTGCAGGGTTATATGGATAGGGTAGGAGGACAGGTCTGGATGGGATACTGTTCAGTGAGTTAGTGTGGACTCGATGGGTCGAAAGTCCAGCTTCCATACTGTAGGGGTTCAATGACAACGGGATCAAGTTTGGGCTATTCAACTCCCAGTCGGTATATACCTGATCCACTCGCATCAAGGCTTTGTATATTTCAATAAGATCAGCTCTCATTCTAAGGGTAACCTGTTAAAGTCTCCATAATATCAGCCCTGCATGCATGGAACAAATGAAGTGAAACACCTCAGAACTGCTTCCAGTGTTACTCTATCCTTTCTCAAATAAGAATGAAAAACTAAAACTAACCTCACACTCCGATGAGTCGGTTTATCTTTGTTTTCTCAGGGTGTAGTGAGTCTTTTGAACACTCTTCCCAGCAGAACATAGGAGGCAGAGATATTGAATATTTTTGAGGCAAGGTTCATGAATCACAAAGGAGTCAAGGATTATCGAGGAATGGGCAGCAATATGCATTGTGGGGAAAATGTAGACAGTGGTACCGAATGACACAGCTCCAGAATATCCAGGAATTAAACGAAATGGATAACATCGATAAAGTTTTAAAGGGGACACAGGATGGCAGAGATCTGAAAGGTCTGCTTTGCTGAGCTCTGCATCACAATGATGCTCAACCCCACCCCACCACAGTCATTTACTTAAAAGTCAACACTAAAAGAGCTATAGAATCCTTACTGTCAAGTAGAAATGTCAACCTGGGAAAGGATCAAGTAAGTCCCAACAAGCGGTGCACCCGTCAGAAGCTTTCAGCATGCCGGTGGCCACATCTGCAACCCCCTCTGCTCGTTCGATGGCCCAGTTACTCACCAGGTCTTGGTCACCGAGTTCACCAAGTTACGTGAAGTGATTGAAGGCATGATTGAAGAAAAGTTCAGCAGGAGGCTAGAACCACTCTCAGCCGTGCTCCACAAACATTAGCAACAAATTGAAAGCCTTGGAAACAGAACGGGTGAGATCGAGCGCCAAACTACAGGGGCAGAGTCTGTGGTCGATTCCTCTAAGGAGCGGATCCTCGCCCTTGAAAAACAGGTCCGTACCTTAACTGAACAAGGTGACGACCTCGAAACAGGGGCAGAATGAAGAATGTTCATATCATCCGTCTGCTGGAGACATAAGGTGTTCAGCCAGTGAGATTTTTTTCGAGAACTGGCTGCCATGATTCCTTCACTTCGAAGCTGAAGAGGGACAGATGAAGAGTGAGGCAGTTCATCGGGTTACGGAGCGCAGGCCAGACTCAGACTAACGCCCTCACCTTGTTCTTGTGCGATTACGTAGTTGCAGGGACAATCAAAGACTTATGGAAGCTTCCAGAACACAGGGCAAAGATCCGACGAGGGCTACAGGATTATGTTCTTCCATGTCTTTTCAGCAGCAGTGATTCAGGAAAGAAAATCTTTTGATGACATCGAGAGAAGACTAAGGGAACTTGAGATTCAGTATTCCTTCATGAACGCAGCGGTGCTCCGTATGCTTTCAATAGTTCTACGCACTGATGGATCTTTCAATAGATCCATTGACGCTCCAGAGGACGTGAAAATTTTGTGGACACTATAAAGTAGGCAGGATGCTTTAATGGATATCGATAATGATGTTTCTCTCATTTTAAAGAAAGTTTGTTGAATCTTTGTGGTATTAAGTAGTGTTAAATTATAGTCGGGGATGGGTAGAGTACACACTTTTAACTTCATTAATATTACTACTCGTTTTTCTCTTGCTTAATTTGTGTGTCGGGTTCGGCTCTAGCTGGAGGGAGTTATGAAGGTGATCATGATGACTGAATGTCTACCAAAGGGCAGTTGAATCCCTGCTTGCATAAGTGATAATGGGGCAGAAGATAAAAATTTGTTAGTTGTAGTAGCTTTAGTTAGTATGTTTCTTTTAGGGTCTATGAGTCGTTTTTCATTGACGCTCAGCGATTTGTAATTCGAGTTCTTCTTCTCAGGAGTTCAAATGTTGTTCCAGTGTGTTATGGCTAATGTAATGCTTAAATGGTGTATTTGTAGCATTAAGGGGAGGCAGTTAAGAGGAAAAAAAGTACTTTCTAGCCTTAAAAAGGAGAGGGTGGATATTTTCCTATTGCAGGAGATGCACCTTGATGACAAGGAACATTTGACATTACAGCAGGGCGGGTTTGATCGGGTTTATTTCTCGTCTTTTAATACTAGGAGTAGAGGAGAAGCCATACTGGATAGGAAGAATCTTCCATTTACATCACGAGATTGTATTATGCACTCACGGAGGATCATAATCCTCAAACATATATAGGGAAGAAATGGTATTTTGAATGTTATTGCCCCCTGGCGCACAGCCTTAAATTCCTGATATATGCATTTTCTAAATTAAGTAATCTTTCTTCGCAGATCATTATTGTAGGAGGAAACTTTAATTGTCTTTTGCACCCACGGTGGACAGAATGCCCAAGAGCCCCCACTACCATCTTTACAATCTAAGCAATTAGTGGATTTTTGTGTGGAACTGGGGCTTGTGGATGTTTGGAGGCAGATCCACCTCATGCATACAGTTTTTTCCTTTTTCTTTTAACCCGCAGAAATGCCACACTAGGTTGATCTCTTCCTCACCTTGCAGCAATCTTTGATTCAGTGGTGTTCTGTACAATTGGGAATATTACCATTTCTGACCATGCAGCAGTATACTTATTGGTTAAGATTAAGGATAATATGGCAGGCCCAAGACACTGGCGAATGGATCCCTTTATTCTTAAGGATAGTAAGTTCATTGAGTATTTCTGTAATGAATTCAGACATTTCTTAGCCATTAATTCAGATCCAACCAGTAACCCATCCATTCTATGGAAAATTGCTAAGGCTGATGCCGAAGGAATAATTATTCCTTCGGATGCGGCAGATGCTGGAGCAGGAACGCTTGCTCCAGGCACGGTTGAAGGCAGCCGAGAGGGCATATTGTGATAGACCCTCGGTGGCCAGGCTGCAGAGGATCACAACGCTTCAGTGTACAATGAATTCTATTCTCACATAGACAACCAAGAAGGAACTTACTTCTGCAAAACAAAGGCTGTTTGAGCATGGTGATAAGCTGGGCGAGTATTTAGCCTAACTTGCGTGGAAAAGAGAGCCCCAAAGCCATTGCCTCAGGGAAGGTACTGGAACCCTTACCTGCAATCCCATAAAGGTTATAGCACCATTTCAGAGATTTTACTCCGAATTATATCAGACTGAGCATAATCAGGTTAGGTGGATGAAGATGGAGTCTTTCTTCAAGAATTTGAATATTCCAGGGGTAACCCACAAATAAGTGTTTTGCCTTAATGCACCATTGTCAGTGCTGGAGGGTGTAAAGCAGCTTCAGGGTGGAAAGGCGCCCGATCCTGACGGATTTCCAAGTGAATTTTACGTGCAATTTATAAACCTATTGTCAGGGACGATGCTAACCATGTTAGTCACTCACACAGTCACGACTGACTCCTACCATCCTTAAGAGAGGTTCATGTGTCTCTTATTCTTAAGAAAATGAAGACACCGGAAGATTGTGCTTCTTATAGGCCCACCTCACTTTTAAATGTTGATTTCAAAATCCTGTCTGAGACCCTTACATTACGGCTGGCAAATGTGTATCCTTCCATTGTCAAACTGGACCACACCAGCTTATAAAGGGCTGCAGGTACTCCCAACAATATTAGGAGATTACTCAATATTGTCCAAGCGTGTCCAGAACAAATTATATAGGTATAAGTGATCCCTTTTGACGCAGAGAAGACATTTGATTGGGTTGAATGGCTTTACCTCTTATATACGTTGGAATGATTTGGTCGAGGCAAAGCTTTAATCAAGTGGGCGATGGTCCTTGAAAGTGATCCTCTGGCCACGTTTCTCACCAATGTTGTGGGATCCTATAACATTAATATTGCTAGAGGCAGTCCAAAGTAGACCCCTTTCACCAGTGTTGTTTATGTTGGTGATTGAGCCATTGGTGAAGGCCATCTGCAGGGACCCCAACATATCTGCCCCAGAAGAGGGAGAGAAGTCTCGTAAGATTACATTGTCTGCAGATGATGGTCTAATATTTTTTTGTTAAATCCCAGAGTTTTGGTACCTCAGCTCATGCAATGCATCAGTTCTAATGGTGCCTTTTCCGGCTATACCATTGATTTTACAAAGTCGCAGGCCATGTCTATGGGCAATCTTGGGGAAATACCTGATGTCGATGGAGAAACCTGGTTCTTTATCAATGGTCCCAGGGTTTATGGCGATATTCCCTATTTAGGTGTATTCATTAATCCTATCTTTGAACTTATATTTAACGTGGAATTTGTCCATTTGTTTGACAAAATTAAACAAGACCTTAGAAGATGGGAGGCACTTCCAATATTCTGGCTAGATCGGATAGCTCTTATTAAAATGAATTCCCTCCTTGTTTGCTATACCCTGTGAGAATGTTTTATTTGATGTTTCCCAGATAGACATTTAGGAGACTCAATGGATGATTTAGCTCTTTGATTTGTAACCATAAGCGACCCCTTATCAAGTTAACCAAATTACAAAGACCACAAAATTTGTGGGAGTAGTTCTCCCGGATATTAAAATCTATCAATTAAGCTCTTCGTTACCCGACGTTAGTGAGGCCTCGGTGTCAATATGGTAAGATATTGAAGCTTCTAAGGCAAAGTGATCCCTTAATAGTCTGCTATTCATAGTCAAAATGAGGACGGAGTTACGCAGTATTGCCATTTCCCAATGAGTATCAATAATTTTAAAGTAAGGAGGGCAATGTGTCCGATCGAGGGCAATATAGCCAAACCTCATTTCTTACCCTAAAACTTGGGGTACAGTGTTTCCAACGGGGGGAATGCTGGATTCCATGTTTAAACTATGGGCAACTCGTGGGTGTATCTTGCTTTGATGATTTATCTGAGGGAGAAACAAGGATATCCTTTGAACAAATAAGTTGTAACTATAGACTACTCTCTACTATAGAGTAGAGATCTCTTCTGTTTTCTTTTTATCAGTTCAGAGATGTTATTCAAAAAGAACCACGCTTTTAACAGATCCGTACAGATCCGATAGAGAGAAGAGGGGGCTTATTGCTAAGAACGCACCCTCTGTCAGGGGAGGATATTTGTGAAAATGCAAGAAGTATTTCGTTCTGTAAGAAGACTCTTGCCATGTAGTTGAAGATTCTTCAAAGAGTCTATCTGGCCCTAGATCCTCTCTCAAAATTCAAGATGGGAGTATGCCTTAAATACAGAATGACTATGGGCACTCTTACTCATTGCTTGTTGACCTTCCACCAGCGCTATAGGAGCGGTGTGTTCGGTGGGATGGAGAGGATCTTGGGGAATGAATTGGAGATGGATCAGGTTTCCCCTTTCCTGGGCCTGCCCAGTCCAACTAACTCAGATCTGCACAGGAAAAAGTACTTCAATACCCTCACTCTCTGTGTTCAGAAAAAAAAGCTATGTTGTGTTGGGTGTCTGAAAACCCCCGGGACTATTGGGTTGTCGTAACCTCGTCATGGAGCAGAGCCCTTTGGACTTTTTAAAGGTATGTTGCGCAAGAAAATAGAGGATTTTTATAAGACATGGCAGCCCTTTTTGAATTTCCAAGGTACAGGCTGATCTGCTACTCTAATAAGGACTTTAATATAGCTATGACGAACTTGACTAATGAATCTAATGTCCAGAGAGGAAGAATTACAAACAAATGAATGTGTATTAGTTAATACTCTTGAAGGTTGAGAGCTATGTTTTGTTACACTGAGTTCTACTATTCGTTTTTTAATTTTTTAAATTTTTCTTCGGTCTGTTGATTTACCTTGTTTTTTAATGTACATGCACATGGGTGTAATTGTGTTCAATTTGCATTGTTTTTTGAGTTGGGTACTTATTGATTCATTGAAGGATTAAAAAGATTTTCTCTGAATAAAAATATTTTTGAAAAAATTAAAATGTTAACATGGATAGAATAGAGTCCCAAAGCACCACTTTCTCATTAGTGAGACCACACATTATGGTTTATCTTAAGGGTCATCACACCTCGTGTGACAGGACGATATTGAGAGGGTGTGCCATTCATGGCAACCTCTGTCTGTGTGGGGAATTGAACCTGCGCTGTTGGCCTTCCTCTGCATCCCAAGCCAGCCAGCCAACAGACTGCGAGGATGTGTAACTGCTATAGATAGAAATAGCCAAAGTCAAAGTAAAATATAAACTTTGATAAGAAGGAAAAAAGGTACAATTCAGATAACGGTTAAGATAACGGCTGAGGAAAAAACATTATCCGCTGGAAATTGTATTTTATAACGAGACAGTTGATTGGATGATATCCTTGGTTGAATATAATAAGGTAACCCAATCGAAATAACCAGAATTACTAATTGTGATTAGATATCATTAACTATAAACTATGAGTACATTTTTGATTGGCCTGTGTGAAGCATGCTAACCATTGTATGAAAGCAAAAAGCTGATGGAACATATTTTTGGAGGGTTGGTCCCCGTGGGAAATCAACGAGTTAAAAACAATGACTGCCGATGCTGGAAACCAGATTCTGGATCAGTGGTGCTGGAAGAGCACAGCAATTCAGGCAGCATCCGACGAGCAGCAAAATCGACGTTTCGGGCAAAAGCCCTTCATCAGGAATCAGGTTCCTGATGAAGGGCTTTTGCCCGAAACGTCGATTTTGCTGCTCGTCGGATGCTGCCTGAAATGCTGTGCTCTTCCAGCACCACTGATCCAGAACTCCGTGGGAAATGCCTCCCGAACACATGCTTGAAGAAACCCAAGGTAGAAAGTGCGTGAGACTCGTCTGGTCAGTGACAGGAAACCAGGGGGCTGAATGATTGAAAGTTCCTGCAACGTGAAGCTCAGGAGATAGTCAGATCACCCCCGATCTTATTAAATGTTACAGCACATTTGAAGGGCTGAATGGACTCATTATGGATTTTAATTGCATATTATTTAAAAAAAATACACTCTGTTCCTTCACCTAATGTTTTACACACTGGGTCACTGCCATTTTCCTGAAACTGGGAATTATTTGGAATATTATCTGGAACATTCCATAATCAGCATTCTCTGGAGCATTCTATGATCTGTCGGGATATTAAAAAGGCAAGAGACACAGAGGGAGGGAGGGGTGGGGGTGCGCTGCATGCAGGAGTGAGATTGGTGGAGCATGAGCCTTTTTCGGGTGTCGGTGCTCGAACGGACATACATTGGGTTTGAGAGACCAGAGAGCATACGATAACCTTTATCCTCGCAGAGTGAGGAATGTTATCGATGTTTGTCCTATATTGCTGGACATTGCTACAGATCGCAGATACTGCACTGAGCTGGGTGGTGAGCTCAAATCATGCTCGATGGGTGTGTTGGTGTGGCCCACTCTGGGAAGAGATGTACTGACCCATCCACTAGGATATCTGTGACCCTGTTGACAAACCGTGGTGTAATTGACCCTTATTTGCTATCCTCTGGGTAAACTGTACATGGCAGCTCCAACCTGAGGAAAGCTCAATCGAGTGCCCATTGTCCTTTTGAAGATGGCACCAGTGCCAGGGATAATAGAATATCCAGGGGCATCCGGACGATGGTGGGTACCTCCAGCCAAGATGGGTGGGAGAAATGCTCTATCATTGAATGAGAGGGACACCATGGGGTAGGGTGGGTAGTTATGAAGTGAGTTCGATAAGATAGCACCAGGAAACTAGCTCGGCCTCGTGCAGACAATCCCCCTGTCACACTCAATGAAAATCACTGAAAGATAAATTATTGTTAGATTCAGACGGATGAGTTGAAGACTCTGCTGACCCCATTCACAGTTACAGACCTGCAGAACAAATCCTCATCAAAAACTCTCCATCATTTGAACTCACACCTATATTCTGTTCACCATCATTCCTGGTAATACTGGCTTATTTTGCCGGATGCTATCGAAATGTCAGCGTTCTGAAACCTGTGAACACATCCTTCCATTACATTGTTGCTCAATCTCATCCTTTCTGTCTATACCCAAAACCATTTTCATTTACAGTTATGCACGGAGACAGGCCCTTCAGCCAAAACTGGTCCATACCAACCAAAATGTCTGTCCACATTAACCCCATTTCCCTGCACTTGGCCCATATCCTTCTCTGCCTTTCCAATTCATATATTGTTCGAACAAAGTGCAGCGAGGTTTTGTGACATCAAGAAAGGCCTCAGGAAAGATCTCACTGAATCTACCATTCATCTTAACCCAGCAATCAAATTACACAGAAACAATTTGACTGAAGGTTATAAACAAGAAGTACAAGCAAATACTTGTGGGAGATGTGTATGGAAGTCAATACTGCAGGGAAAGATGTGTATGTTCCAAACAGGAAATTAGATATACAAGCATTTGCAGGTAAAACTCAACGGGTCTGGTACCATTTGAAGGAAGAATTTCGAAAGTTTGGCCCTCGAGTAACGGGGCTCAGGTCTCTGGCACGGAGCCTGTCCCCGTTACTCAGAAGGGAAGGGTGAAGAAGAGCAGAGCAGTAGTAATTGGGGACTCGATAGTTCGTGGCACAGATAGGCGGTTTTGTGGGAACGAGAGAGACTCACGTTTGGTATGTTGCCTCCCAGGTGCAAGGGTACGTGATGTCTCTGATCGTGTTTTCCGGGTCCTGGAGGGGGAGGGGGAGCAGCCCGAAGTCGTGGTCCACATTGGCACCAACGACATAGGTAGGAGGAGTGCCGAGGATCTTAGACAGGCTTTCAGGGAGCTAGGTTGGAAGATCAGAGTTAGAACGAACAGAGTTGTTGTCTCTGGCTTGTTACCCGTGCCACGTGATAGAGATTCGAGGAATAGGGAGAGAGAACAATTAAATGCGTGGCTCCAGGGATGGTGCAGGAGGGAGGGGTTCCAGTTTTTGGATAACTGGGGTTCTTTCTGGGGACGGTGGGACCTCTATAAACAGAATGGTCTACACCTGAACCTGAGGGGCACCAGTATCCTTGGGGGGAGGTTCGCTAGTGCTCTTCGGGGGGGTTTAAACTAACTCTGCAGGGGCATGGGAACCCAGATTGTAGCTTCAGGGTGCAGGGCCTAGAGTGTAGGGAGGTTAGGAACATGGCATCAATATCCAAGGATGGTGCCTGTAAACAGGAAAGTGGCTTGAAGTGTGTATACTTCAATGCAAGAAGTATACGAAATAAGGTAGGTGAACTTGCAGCGTGGGTTGGTACCTGGGACTTCGATGTTGTGGCTATTACGGAGACATGGCTAGAACAGGGACAGGATTGGCTGGTGCAGGTTCCAGGATTTAAATGTTTGAGTAGGGGCAGAGGGGGGGGTAAAAGAGGGGGAGGTGTGGCATTGCTTGTCAAAGATAATATTACAGTGGTGGAAAGGACGATGGATGAGGACTTGCCATCTGAGGTAGTTTGGGCTGAGGTTAGGAATAGGAAAGGTGAGGTCACCCTGTTAGGAGTCTTTTACAGGCCTCCTAATAGCCCTAGAATCATTGAAGAAAGGATAGGGAAGCTGATTCAGGAGATGAGTGACAGTAATAGGGTGGTTGTTATGGGGGACTTTAACTTTCCTGATATTGATTGGGAAAGCTATAGCTCAAGTTCGTTAGATGGGTCAGTGTTTGTTCAATGTGTGCAAGAGAGTTTCCTGACACAATATGTAGACAGGCCAACAAGAGGTGAGGCCATACTGGATTTGGTTCTGGGTAACGAACCAGGCCAGGTGTTAGAATTAAAGGTAGGTGAGCACTTTGGGGATAGTGACCATAATTCGGTGATTTTTACACCCGTGATGGAGAGGGATAAGTGTGTACTACAGGGCAAGAGTTATAGCTGGAGTCAGGGAAATTATGATGCGGTGAGGCATGACTTAGGATGTGTGGCTTGGAAAAGTAGACTCCAAGGCAAGAGTGTAAATGATATGTGGAACTTGTCCAAGGGGCAACTATTGAGTGTCCTTGATAATTATGTACCTGTCAGGCAGGGAGGAAAGGGTCATGCGAGGGAGCCGTGGTTTAATAAGGAATTGGAATCCCTTGTTAAATGGAAGAGGGCGGCCTATCTCAAGATGAGACGTGAAGGTTCAATTGGGGCGATTGAGAGTTATAGGGTAGCCAGGAAGGACCTGAAGAGAGAGCTAAAAGCAGCAAGGAGGGGACACGAAAGGTCCTTAGTAGATAGGATTAGGGAAAACCCTAAGGCTTTCTATAGGTATGTTAGGAATAAAAGAATGACTAGGGTAGGAATAGGTCCAGTCAAGGATAGTAGGGGGAAGTTGCGTGTGGAGGCAGAAGAGATTGCGGAGACACTGAATGAATACTTTTCTTCAGTATTCACTCAGGAACAGGGCATTGTCGATGAGAATACTGAGGCACAAATAAGTAGAATGGATGGCTTTGAGGTATGTACAGAAAAGGTGTTGGAAATCCTGGAAAAGGTGAAAATAGATAAGTCCCCTGGGCCTGATGGCATTTATCCTAGGATTCTCTGGGAAGCAAGGGAGGAGATTGCAGAGCCATTGGCCTTGATCTTTATG
>NW_025215366.1:79444-82649 GCF_004010195.1 Chiloscyllium plagiosum
ACGTCGATTCTCCTGCTCCTTGGATGCTGCCTGACCTGTTGTGCTTTTCCATCATCACACTGTCTATCTAGGGATGGTGATGGTGGTGTCTGGCCATTATCTGTAAGGGGTTACTCTGTGAGTATGACTATGTCAGGCTGTTCCTTGACGAGTCTGTGAGACAGCTCGCCACGTTTTGGCACAAAAAAAAACAGATGGGGGGGTAGATATAGGACTGATGTTAGGGGTATGTTCTTCACTCAGCGAGTCGTTAGTTCATGGAATGCCCTGCCAGTAACAGTGGTGGACTCTCCCTCTTTATGGGCATTTAAGAGGGCATTGGATAGGTATATGGAGGATAGTGGGTTAGTGTAGTTTAGGTGGGCTTGGATCGGCGCAACATCGAGGGCCCAAGGGCCTGTACTGCGCTGTATTCTTCTATGTTCTATGTTCTATGTTCTATGTTCTATGAGTAGCACAGCACGTCAGGGCACATCCAAGGAGCAGGAAAGTCTATGTTTCGGTCATAAGCCCTTCATCAGGAATTAATTTCAGAATTCACTTTTTCTTAATCCTCTGTAGGAAGACAGTGAGTCGACATTTTTAATTTGGAGATTCTTCATCCGAACAGTTTTTGTTTCAGATCTCCAGTATATGCAGCTCTTTGTTTTATTTTAGATCAGCAATTATCTTGCATGCTGCAGTATTAATGGACAATTGATCTGGGAAAAAGGGGAAGGGGTGAGGGCAGAAGAGCAGACAATGTGTCAGTCACAGCTTAAGGCCCTGTCATTCAGAATGTGAATCCTGGGGTGGAGGTAAAGGAGGGCTTGTCGGAAGCACCGCACTGGAAATCAACATCATTTGAACAGATGTGACAGATCCAGAGAAAGTGGGAGGATGCAGTTTCTCTCGCAGCTGGTCATTGAGTGGCACAGTGGCTAGCAATACTGCCTTACAGCACCAATGACCTGGGTTCGATTCCACCCTATGGTGACTCTGTGCGGTGTTTGCACCTTCTCCCTGTGTGTGCGTGAGTTTCCTCTGGATGTTTGGTTTTCCTCTCACAGCCAAAAATGTTCAGGTTAGGTTCAGTGACCTCACTAAATTGTTCCACAGTATCCAGGGATGTGCAGGTTCATTTGATTGTCTATGGGAAATGTGGAGTTACCGTGGTGACGTTTGGGTTTGTTGGTCGGGATGTTATCTGGAGGGTCAGTGTGGACTCGATGGGCCAAATGGCCTGGCTCCACACTGCAGGGCTTCTATTATTTCCATGTAGCTGTCTGTGTTTGAAAACACTTCCCAGGATCCTACCTATAAGCGCTAACACAATTTGCCTCAACAAAATGCTACACCTTCCGTTTGTCTAACATGAACTCCATTAGCCACTCCTTGGCCCTTTAGTCTATCTAATCAGCGTCCCGTTTTACTCTGAGTTAACCATCTTCACTGTCCACTACCTCACCTATTTTGGTGTTATCTGCAAACTCACTAACCATTCCTATTGTATTCTCATCCAAATCATTTATATAAAATGACAAAATCCATTAGATCCTTTTGGTACACTGCTAGTCACAGGCCTCCAGTCCAAAAAAAAATAACTTTTCAAAAACATTTCCTTCATCTATTACCTTCGAGCCAATTATCTCTAACTCTCCCTGTATTCCATATGATCTCACCATGCTAACCATGCCTTACTAAAGTCCACATTCCATTCCACAGTTCTATTTCTGTGCCTTCATTAATCTTATTCGGCACTTCTTAAAAATGCTAAATCAAATTAGTGAGATACGATTTTCCACATGCAAAGTCATGTTGACTATTCCGTATCGGAATTTACATTTCTAAACACAAGTAAATCCTGTCTCTCTGAATCCCCACCAACAAGTTACACACCAATGACATCAGTCCCACTTGTCTACAGTTTCCTGGCTTTTCCTTATGAACTGTTGTTTAACAATGGCACAAACTTCCCTGTGACTGTCCATGATACAAGTATCTCAGCCAGAGACCGAACAATTACTTCCCTAGCTTCCCAATAGATTCTGGAGTACACCTGATCAGTTCATAGATCATAGAACAGTGCAGCACAGTACAGGCCCTTGAGCTGTTGATGTCGTCCAGGCACTTAATCTACTCTAAGGTCAGACTAACCTTCATGCCCTTCATTGTACTAAAATCCATCTTCTGTACTATGGACAATTTCAAGATATCACCATTCATTTCCCCAAGTTCTCTACCTTCCATATCCTTCTCTACCGTAAATACTGATGCAAAATATTTATTTAGTATCTCACCGATCTCCTGTATCTCCAAACATGGGTCAGTTTGCTGATATTTAAGGGTTAATTGTATAAATCATGTTTGACAGTAATACTGTTCTTTCATTCACTCTACCCTCCTTGCCACTGTTATTGTTTCTGCTAAGACTCTAAATCCAGATATTTACTTGACAAACCACTATTAAATTGTTAATTCACTCTCTCCCTCCTTGTTTATGGCGGTGTTACTTATGGGTTGCTATGTTGACTTGCTCAGTTTCAGCTGTGAACCATGATTCGTTGTATCACTGAACTTGCAATCTAAATATTGAAAACATTGAGGTCACTATCTTTTGTTCTGGTTACAAACTGCATTTCCTTCCTCTGACTCCATCTCATCCCTGGCCAATATCTGAAGCTGAAATAGACAAATGACAGCAGTGGTGATTCCTTTGGCCATGAATCAATTCCTGACACTATACCCTGACCATTCCTAATTGTAACTACTGATAAATCCAGCATATACTTCACTGGCTCATCCCATATGCTATTTGAACCATGAGCTGTGAAATACAGTCTTAAAGATGGCAGTCATCTGTTGCTGACACTCACAGCTGCAAATCTGCAGAAACAAATCTGAGTCAATACTCCACAGCTCATATCTAATATCACACACAACTCCCCATCCATCCATAATTCCTGTGCGCACTGATCTATAATGCTATTGGGTCCGCATTGCCTTTACGAAATATTCTCAAGCACGTCATTAACAGCTGCCCATGAACTGTTTCTTCATTTCCCCTTCCCCCACCTCACCCCAGTTCCAAACTTCCAGTTCAGCACTGCCCCCATTACCTGTCTTACCTGTCCTACCTGCCTATCTTCTTTTCCACCTAACCACTCCACCCTGCCTCCCCCCGACCTATCACCTTCATCCTCTCCCCCACTCACCTATTGTACAC
>NW_025215366.1:84933-98979 GCF_004010195.1 Chiloscyllium plagiosum
ATCCCTTGCTTTGGACTGATGCATGAAGATACAGAGACATTAATTTATGGGAGCCCATTTACTGTCACTCGCAGAATGGGTGGCAAATTGTCCTGTGTTAGTTATTTACGTAGTGCAAATGTAGCAGCAATATACTTGCAAGGTTTTGCACTACTGCCATGCTGGACAGCTGGTCCAGCTTACTGAACAATACACTAGCATAGTCTGCACGGCTCCACATGCTGGCCAGATAGTCCACCTTACCGAGTTATACACAAGCATCGTCTGCGCAAATCCTCATGCTGGGCATGATCATCCCCTTTATTGAGGAATACACTAGCATAGTCTGCACATCTCCCCATGCTGGCCAGGTAGTTCAGTTTACTGAGAAATGCACTGGGATAGTCTGCACAGCTCCCCATGCTGGGCAGATAGCCCAGTTCATTGAGCAATGCATTGGCACAGTCTGCACAGCTCCCCATGCTGGGCAGGTAGTCCAGTTTACTGAGCAATACACTGGCAGAGACTGCACAGCTCCCGATACTGGGCAGATAGCCAGTTTATTGAACAATACACTGGCATAGTCTGCACAGCTCTCCATGCTGGCCAGACATTCCAGAGAACTGAGCAAAACACTGGGAGACTCTGCATATCTCCTCATGCTGGGCCAATAGTCCGGTTTACTGAGCAAAACACTGGGATAGTCTGCACAGCTCCCCATGCTGGGCAGATAGTCCAGCGAACTGAGCAAAACACTGAGATAATCTACACAGCTCTCCATGCTGGGCAGATAGTCCGGTTTATTGAGCCATACATTGACATAGTCTGCACAGCTTTCCATGCTGGCCCGATAGTCCAGCGAACTGAGCAAAACACTGAGTTAATCTACACACCTCTCCATGATGGGCAGATAGTCTGGTTTACTAAGCAATACACTTGCTTAAGCTGCTCTGCTCTCCACGCTGAGTTGTCTACTTGTCCCAGTTTATATTTTCTGCGTTTGTTCTGTGAGGCAAATTCAGAACTTAATGGAACAGATTTGGTCAGCTGATCTGGCAATGCCTTTTTTCAATGTTCTCATTCTTGTGACCTGACCCGCCAAGGTCTCACTGCTCCAGATGTGTTTTTTTTTTCTCTCAAGTTTCAACAACATGCTCTGTTTCGGTATAACTTGTCCATTTCTATCTTTAACGTGAATGTCTCTGTCCATCTGTATCTTTCCCTGGCCTTGGTTTTTCGTTGTGTATTGTATTGAATACTGGCATTATGAAGTTCAGAAATAATGTGTATGTCAGGCTATTGTTCACTTCTCGTTGTGTCCCATGTGTTACTCCATGGACAGGGGAGTGTGTACTGGTCTGTTGTTCACTTCCTGGTGTGTCCCTTGAGGTTCTTCATGAAGTGGTGTGTATGTGTGCAGGCAGCTGTTCACTTCTCGGTGTGTCCCACGTCGTGCTCCATGTTGGACAGTGGCGTGTGTACTGGGCAGTTGTTCATTTGCTGGTGTATCCCATGTGGTGCTCCATGGACAGGGGGTTGTGTTTCGGGCTGTTGCTCACTTCCCGGTGTGTCCCAAGTCGTGATCCATGTTGGACAGGGAGTTTCAGCATATTTGACTCATGTCTTTAAAACTTGGTCTGTGCGTGTCTACTGAACGCCTGTGTTTGTCCCTCTCAGCTAATCACGTGGTCAGAAACACGAGGGGAGGACCCTGAATTATAATTATAAAAGAGTAGATATCTCACTTTTAGTGGAGGGCAGTCTGATTGTCTCCTGTTTTTGAAATGTTAGTGGAGGGGCTGGGGATGGTTTGCTGGAGGTTGTTCTGTGAGCTGCCTCAGACATTCAGGGAGACCAGAGGATTTGGTGACCCAACTCTGGATGGAACATGGGGACTGTAGTTACAGCATCAGGGTCTGTGACATGAACAACAAATGGGGCAGAGGCTGCAGAGCATGGAAACTCTGAAACAATGGACTGGGTGTGTGTGGGGCAAGGCATCTGCCAAATCTGTCTGTGTCTTAACGTGAGCACAGGCTCTCACTCTCATCCTTAAACATAGACACATACCCTCTTTCTCTCACACACGGACACAAACATACACATCCTGTCTCTCTCACTCGCACCCCCCGACACACACACACACACACACACTCTGCATCTCTCACACAAACACACATATAAATCTGGAGGGCTAATTTGCATTTGCAGATTTATATTTGGGGATAGATTATATTTTGTTCAAAACAACATTCAGTTTGTAAGCAGCCAATCAGTGTGACATTTTATAAAGTCCTGCTTTGGAAATAAAACCAGGATGACTCCCGGGTAAAACAAGTCGGACTCCACTCAAGACCTTCCATAATTTGTGCAGGGAAGGTTACATCTTAGCAAACATAATAGAATTCTTTGAGGAATGACAAAGTTGACAGTGGAGAAAGGACTGTAGATATCATATACATGAACTTCAGTAAGGCGTTTGATGAGATAGACTAATGAAAGTGAAGGTGAAGTCGCAAGGCGTCCAGGGTGTACTAGCTAGATGGATTAGAGAACTGGCTGGGCAACAGGAGACAGAGAGTAGTAATGAAAGGGAGTTTCTCAAAATGGACAACTGTTCTGTGTGGTGTTTCACAGGGATCCGTGCTGGTACCACTATTTGTTGTGATGTACTTACATGATCTGAAGGAAGATATAGGTGGTCTGATTAGCAAGTTTGCAGATTACACTAAGATTGGTAGAATAGCAGAAAGTTGAGGGGAATGTCAGAGAACACAACTGAATATAGATAGATTGGAGAGTTGGGTGAAGAAAGGGTAGATGAGAGGTGATGCATTTTGGAAGATCCAATTCGAGAACTAATTAGACAGTAACTGGAAAAAGACCCAGGGGAATGTTGATGTACAGAGAGATCTTGGTGTTCAGGTCCATTGTTCGCTGAAAGTGGCAAGTCGATAGAATGATCAAGAAGGCATACAGCATACTTTCCTTCCTCCATTCTAACAATTTAAGAAGTGGAGAACCACAGACCAGTTAACTCGTCACCCCCAGGAGGAAATCTGTTGGAATCTATTGCGTACAAGAGTAGGCAGGCCATATTACAGTTGTACAGGACTTTGATTCGGCCACATTCAGAATACTGTGAACAGTTCTGATTGCCACATTAGTGAAAGGATCTGGATGCTTTGGAAAGAGGGCAGAGGATTTTCACCAGGATGTTGCCTAGCATGGAGAGAACGATATTTAAGAGAGTGGGCAGCACAGTGGGACAGTAGGGCAGCACGGTGGCACAGTGGTTAGCACTGCTGCCTCACAGCACCAGAGACCCGGGTTCAATTCCCGCCCCAGGCGACTGACTGTGTGGAGTTTGCACGTTCTCCCCGTGTCTGCGTGGGTTTCCTCCGGGTGCTCCGGTTTCCTCCCACAGTCCAAAGATGTGCAGGTCAGGTGAATTGGCCTTGCTAAATTGCCCATAGTGTTAGGTAAGGGGTCAATGTAGGGGTATGGGTGGGTTACGCTTCGGCGGATCGGTGTGGACTTGTTGGGCCGAAGGGCCTGTTTCCACACTGTAATGTAATCTAGTCTAACCGAATCTAATTTGATAGATTAGGGTTATTTTCATTAAAAATACGGAGGTTGAGGGAGGACTTGATTGAGGTTTACAAAGCCATGAGAGGTGTAAATAGCGTGGATAGCAAGAAGTTTATTCCCAGAGTGGGGGAGTCAGTTACTAGGGATCAAGAATTCATGACAAAAGGGGAAGAGTTTGGGGATATGCTCCAAAAGTTCTTTGCACAGGGGGTTATGGATGCTGGATTGCGTAGAGATAGTAGAGGTGGGGACGAAAGCGTTAATATGTATCCAGACAGAGACGTGATTGGGCAGGGAGCAGCGGGATACAGACCTTAGAAAATAGGCGACAGGTATAGATAGAGGATCTGGATTGACACAGGCTTGGAGGACTGAAGGGGCTGTTCCTGTGCTGTGATTTTATTTGTTATTTGTAAATACTAGCGAAAAGCGTCTGTTGTTACTTGAAAGGAAAATGAAACCAAGATCAAATATGGCACAACGAATGTGTGGATATGAGAATTTATTGTAGAGAGTAGAAAAATGATAAGGAGACAAAACAGTTACATTGCATCTGTCTTCAAAGAGGAAGATCCAGAAAATCTCCCAGAAATACCAAGTCACCATGGGACCTTTGTAACTAAAGACTAAAATCAATCATATACAGTTACGAGGTAGTATTTGGAAACAGAATGGGATGAGGATTGATAAGTCTGACAGACCAGATATAATTCAAACTGAAATTTCAGAGAAAACAGCAATACACATGTTGATTGCAAAAGGGGCCATTGTATTTTTCTGTATTCACTTCGGAAGGTTATAAATGCATTCAAATGAATTATGAAGGGAAGGAGTGGGAGAGTGGAGGACTACAGGCCAGTTAGTTGTCATCCACAGTAGAGAATCTGTTGCAACCTATTGGACACTGAGTAAGTAATAGCAAATTTCAAGAGAGTTCTTCTGCATTTTTGAAAGGGAAGTTATAATTTACAATTGTTTTCTTGAAGATATCTCTCTGTAGATGTAAACAATGGCGAATCAGTGAATGTGGCACAGTCAGATATTCAGGAGGAGGTTTCATCAGCACATAGAGTAAGTAATCAGAAAACATTAAAGCAAAAATGTATTGGGAGGAACATATGCAAACGGGGAAGGTAAGCATTAGAGAAAACATTGGAGAACATAGGTGGTTATAGAAAGCTGTTGGTGTGACTGCAGACCGGTGTACGCTGGTGTGCCACAGGTGTCAGTGCTGTGCCCCTTTAAACGCCTTCAGTTAAAGGGAATCCGAATATAGAGGATGAAGTATCAATTAGACTCAAAGTGTCAGCTTGCTCTCTCTTTACGGATGCTGTCTGACTAACTGTGATCTCTAGCATGTGTTGGTTTCAGTACTTATTCATCTTCTGTAGTAATTTGCTCCTACTAGAAGTAAAGACATTCTGCACTAGTAACACAGAGAGTTGGGGAGACTTTACCTAGACTGGACCTGTACAATTTTGATGTCTTGATCTAAGTAAAATATTCTGATCACATGTACTGAATGGACATTCTCCAGATTAATCTCTCAGCTGGCACAATGGTCTGCTGAGGAGACTTGGTTTGAGATCAAGGCGGGAATCTGTGTTTGAAACTGGAGAACGTTGATTGATTGTTATATGAGAACTTCACGTCTGTTTACTTGGGAAAAGGAGGAGGCAGGTACAGAATTCAAAAAGATGGACTGGGAAGCTCTTGAACAGATTGATGTAAGATGTGAGTAGGGATTCATGGTTTTGGCTGGTATAAAATTGGGCCAATCCCCATGTCCAGATTAGTTACATCTCAGGCTGCTTTTGGAGACAACGGATGAAAGGCGCTGATACAAATGTTTAAATAGAATCTGGTCACAGGTGAGGTGCTCGAGGACTGGAGGACTTTATAGGAAGGGTTGTAGAGATAGAGCAGGGAACTATAGACTAGTGTTTTTCAAATCGGTTTTAGAGAAAAAGTTGCAAAAAAAAAGTTGTGGTAGAAGGCTGTTTGTGTTACTGGAGACCAGTGTCCCCTGATGTACCACAATGATCAGCGCTGTGTCCCTTATTATTTGTGGTATTTATAAATGATGTAGGTGTGAATGTGGAGGGGGAGTGGCAGCGTGATAAGTAAGTCTGTGTTTGACACAAATATTGGCTGGGTGTTTGGCAGTGTGGAGGAAGTTCTTATGTTACAGGAAGGTACAGATGGAATGGTCAGATGGGTGGATCAATGGCAGATAGGACATAACTCTGATAAATATGAGGTGATGCACTTTGGAGGAAGGAACTAGACAGGACAGTACACAATGAATGGCAGCACACCAGGAAGCTCAGATGGTGCTTCTCCACACATCCGTGAATGTAACCGGGGAGGATCAAAGATTACGTAAGAAATCATTGGAAACAGTCGGCATATCCTTTACTCATCGAGGCCTAGATTACAAGAGCTATGTAGCACTTTAGTTAGGTCAAGATGGAATACTATTTGGGGTTCTGGGAGCAACATTACAGGCAGGATGTGATTGTTCTGGAGGGGGCACAGAGATTCACCAGGATGTTCCCAAGGATGGAGCATATCAGCTATGAAGAGAGGTTTCATAAGCTCCATTTGTTTACTGTGGAGCAGAGAAGACTTTGGGGGACGTGATTCACGATAAAATTACGAGGGTCATGGACACGGTGGATAGACAGCAGCTGTTCCTTTTAGTCAAAGAGCCAAGAACAGGCGAACACACTTTTAAAGAGAAGGATTTGATATTTAGAGAGGAGTCAGGGATTGTTTTTCACCAAGAGGGTTATGGGGTCCGGAATGCACCTCCTGAGGATGGGGTGGGGGGTTGTTATCATGGGTTACGTCACAACCATTAAAAGGTATTTGGACGAGCACTTGATGTGTCAAACCATTCTTGGCTATGGGACTGATGTAGTAAAGTTGGAATAATATAGACCGTGCTGTAATTTTGATGCTACATAGGCTAAGCTTCTGTGATTGTATGGCTGTGAAAGGTCAATCATTGAACAGCTTAAGAAAGGAAATAATAGGTTTCGGAGCAGTATATTAAACAAGCGTAAGACGTAAAAGTTTCTCAAAGCACAATATGCCAAGGTGAAATATTGGCAAACATAATTATAGCTTCTTTACTGTGAAAACCAGCGAATGGTGAACAGGAAAATGGCAGACTATGAAGCAACTACTTCAGTTCTGACTTCATGAAAGAAGAAAAATGAAAACTTTTAAGCAATTCTAGGTCTACTGAGAAAAAGCAGGAAATACAATCGTATCCGTAAATAAACAGTTTTGAAGAAAATATTTGGTCTGAAATCTGATAACTCCACATGGCCTGATAATCTTTATCTATGATTCCTGAAGGAGGTGGCCATGGTAATAATGGATACTTTGCTTGCTGTCTTCCAAATTCCTGATGACTGAATTGACAGATTTGAGAGCAGCAAATATAACCCCAGTATTTCTAAAGGAGGCAGGGAGAAAGCAGGAAATTACAGTCTGCTTAGTGCCAAAGAAGCAATCAGGACAATACAAGAGTCTATTAGAAAGAATGCTTTGCCAGATAACTTTGAGAATTAAATTAATTTGAAAGTAATGAACATGGATCAAGTCAATGCCAAATTATTAAAGGTGAATCATATTTGAGAAACCGCCTGGAAAATAAATTATGGCGAAGCAATAGATGCAGTGAATTTGGATTTTCAGAAACTTTTTGATGAAGTCCCAAGTCTAGTGTTGTGAAAATGCTACTCCTGTAACAAGGTCATGCTGTCCTTTTTTTTTTCAAAGATGTCTTAAAAGCAGTGAATCCGAAATATCTTGGTTTGACTGCTCTAAAATAAAAGCACGTACAATAAGGAACAAGCTATGCTAGTGCATTGGCATTGTTAAATTGCCCATAGTATTCAGGGATGCGTAGGTTGGGTCCATTAGTCAGGCGTAAATACAGGATATGGGAATGGGTCTGGTTGGTTTAGTCTTCAGAGAATCGTTTTGGAGTTTTTGGGCCAAAGAGCCTGTTTCCATACTGTAGCGGTTCTAATTCTAACATTCATATGGATCTTTTCCCTTCCAGTCGTGCCACTTTCGGTGTTTAAATTGAATTTGTTTCCCTCTGTTTCTCTCCATGGTCTTCATTAAGAAATCTGTAGCATCGATGATGCTAGTCTTATGTCGTTTCAGAACCAATGAATTTCTACATCTTGTATTATTGTTCACCCCCCGGTGTATGGCGCTTCATGATGTAAAGGGCGTTTGAGCGGCTTGGACACACGTCTTTCAAGCTGTTCAAAACCAGAAATTGCTGGAAAAAGTCAGCAGATCTAGCAGCTGTGGAGACAGAGAGACAGAGAGACAGAGACATTGTTTCAAGTCCAGTGTGACCCTTATTTAGAACTGAAAAGAACTCCTTAATCCCTTGACAAAAGTGGACGAGGGATGATGGGAAACAGATCATGTGGAGATGCAATGCCACAAATGAATGAGCTTTTAATTGTGATGAAAGAGAAACAGATGTAAAATGAGTGTAAATTAAAATGTAAATGGGAGAAATGCGTTCTCTCTATTGAGTGCAAGATAAACAACAAGATCATAGAGAAACCAGGAAGCAGAATGTATGAAAAATGGAGAACAGCCATAATGGGGTCAGGCTGTGTAATTATGGAATTGAATATTAACTCCTACAGGCTGTAATATACCAAAGTGTAAATTGAGGTGTTACTCAAGATTGGGTTGTGCTTCTTTGGAACATTACAGCAGCTCAGGACCGAAAAGTCAGCATGAGAACAACATAGGTTATTGGAATGGGAAGCAAGGGGAAGGTCCGAATTATTCCTACAGACAGAGTGGAAGTGTTCCTTAAAACAGTCTCTGTTTAGTCTCCCAAGTATAAGGGAGACTGCATTGTGAGCAGCAATGACAGGAGACTGCATTGAACGAATACAAGTGGAATGCTGCTTCAACTGGAAGTTGTGATTGGGGCCTTGGACAGTGAGGAGTGAAGAGGTGAATAGGCAAGTGTTGCACCTTCTGCAATTGCATGCGAAGGTGCCATGGTGGAAGTGGGGAAGTGTTCAGTGTGATGGGGGGTGTCACAGAAGGAATGGTCCCCATGTAATGTTGACAGTGGACGGGAGGGAAAGATGTGTTTGATGGTGTAACCCTTCTGGAGGTGGTGGAAGTGGCAGAGGATGCTTCCATGAATGTGGATTCTAGTGCAGTAGGAAATGATGACAAGGGGAGATATATAATTGATCTGGAAAGGAGGGGGATGAGTGAGGGTGACACTGTGGGCGATGGCACAGTGACAGCTGAAGGCCCTATCCACAGAGTTAGGGGATTTCTGGTTTAACGGAAAAGGAAGTCACGTCAGTGGCAGTTCTCTGGAATGAGACATCATCATAACAGAAACAAGAGAGATGGAGAAACTGGGAGAATAGAGTCAGCCTCCGCTGATCGTGTATTCAGCTACATGCAGAAGTTCCTCCTGAATGATTGAAAAGAACCAAAAATTTAAATTGAGGATTTCTGTCTCACATCTGGTCTGAAGAGGGATGTGGAAATAGACCAGAGGAAGGTCAGTGGTCATACAGGAGCAGACATTCAAGCAGATATCCCATAAAACGCAGCAATTATTGTTTCTGTTCAAAAAGAAGGACTCGGAAGAAGATGAACTGCCTGTGGTTGACAAATTCTGTCAAGGATACTAATCAGTCGCAAATTAACGAGCATTAGTGTGTGCCCAGATTTAGGGTGTTTATTTCAGGGACCATGAGCAGAAGCTGGGCATGAATTTCAGCTGTGCTTCCTGAATTACCCCCAGAAACCCCAGCCATTACTGCTCCGTCCTCCTCCACTGAATTCGCACTGTGATCCAAATTTCAACAAGTATACTCAGCCTTCATCTCACTCTGCTAAAGGCAACTGGTTGATGGTACTGCGTGAAAGATTCCATAACTCACTGGATTTCAGGGGTATTCCAGCGAAACTGGAGAACCTGTAATGTGGCGCCTGCCTTCAAGAAAGGAGCGAGACAGAAGGCAGGAAACATTTAGCCTAACCATAATTACTGGGAATCTGCTAGAGTCTATTATTAAGGAAAGAATTGAAGGGCATTCAGAAAAGCTTCACGTAGAGTCAGCATGGTTTTGTGAATGGGAAACGATATTTTGCCTGCAAAGTTATTCTGAGATCCCTGAAAATGTAACAAGCGGACTTGATTAAGGGGAACTGGTACGTATGCGGCTTACCAGAGATCTTCCACGAGGTATCACAAAATAAAGGTCCTTACACAAGACAGAAGCTCGTAGTGTTATGGACAACGTATTAGCATGGGATGACGGGTGGTTAACATGTAGAAATCGGAGAGTCAGGATTAATGGATCGTTATGATAAAGACATATCTACTGGGGTATCACAAATACCAGTCCGATGGCATCAGTTATTTACAGTGTATTCTGACAGCCTGACGGCGGGAGCTGAATGCAATATACATCCGAGTTTGAGGATGACACTGCGAACCAAAAGGCAGGCTGTTATTTAATGAAGAAGACTCCCAACAAAGGAGCAGTAAAAAGGGATTGGAGTGTTCCTGTGTATGACACATAAAGTCAGCGTAGTCATGCAGCAAGTAACTAGATTGATACAGTACGCAAATTCCTGGGGTGAAAGGGTTGAATTATTGAATACATCTAAAATGTTGAGGCGATTATTCATTGTGCTTGAAATGAATGAACGTGATATTACTGAAACGTAAATGATACAGAAGTTGATAGACAAGGTAGATGCTGAGAACGTGTTTCCAAACCTGGGCAGAGTCTCGAACTCAGGGACAGAATAAGGAATATCGATTTCAAACTGAGATACAAAGACATGTCTTCTTTCAGAAGGTCATTAAGTCTGAATTTCACTAACCCAGAGAGTTGTGGAGGCTGAGTCACTGTTTTTACAGATGGGCTGGAATGTTTTTTGTCACATCAGCGAGTTGAGGGATATGAGGGGTTAGCAGGAAAGTAGAGTTGAGCCCTGGAGGTTGAGAGTACGTCACCTTCATGGTGACCATTGTCAGTGTGGGGAATTGAACCTGCGCTATTGGCCTCTCTCTGCATCACAAACCAGCCGTCCAGCCAAATGAATGGGACTGTTTCAGACAGAAACACTCACAGACGAAGGGCAAGAGAAACTTTCATAACAAGGCAAAGGTACAATTCAGGTAGCGGTCAAGATACCAGCTGAGGATAAAAATGTTCTCTGCTGGAAATTGCGGAAACAAGTGTTTAGATGCTATCTTGAGCTGAACGCAATAAGGTGACACAAGCAAAATAACCAGAATAATAATTGTGTTTTGATATCGACAACTATTAAATAACAGTATATTTTTGATTGATCTGTGTGAAGCATGCTTACTATTGCATGAAAATAGAAAGCTGATGGGACATATTGGCAGGAGAATCCGTCTCAAACTCGCCCTCTCTGTCTATATCCCAAACTACTTTCATTTACAGTCATACAATCCTACTGCACGGAGACAGGCCCTTCAGCCAGAACTGGTTCATTCTGACCATAATGTCAGTCCACATTCACTCCATGTTCCTGCACTTGACCCATACCCTTCTCAGCCTTTCTTATCCATGAGTTTTTCGAACAAAATGCAGCGAGATTTTGTAACATCAAGAAAGGCCTCAAGAAAAAATTCGCTGAATCTATCATTCATCTCAGCAGGGTGCTCAGTTTACACAGAAACAGTTTGACTGCAGCTTAGAACCAAGGAGGAGGAGGAAACACTGGTGGGAGATGTGCATGGAAGTCAATACTGCAGGGAAAACTTTGTTTATGTTATAAACAGGAAATTAGATACCCAAGAATTTGCAGGAAAAACTCAATGGTCTGGTTGCATCTGCAGAAAGAAAGTCAAAACGTGTGGCCCCCGAAGAGCACAGCAGGTCAGGCAGAATCCGAGGAACAGTAAAGACTATGTTTCAGTCATAAACCCTTCATCAGGAATTCACTTCAGAATTCACTGCATTTGCACTCGTCACTTTTTCTCAATCCTTTGTCGGAAGAGAGAAGAGTCATTCTTTTTATGTGTCAGTCACAACTTAAGGTCCTGTCCATTAGAATGTGAATCCTGGGATAAAGGTAAAGGAGGGCTTGTCAGAGGCACCACGCTGGAATTCGACATCATCTGAACAGATGTGACAGATCCAGAGAAAATGGGAAAATCAGCTACCCTCTGTGATGGTCACTAGATAGCAAAGTGGCTAGCAATGCTGCCTTGCAACACCAATGACCAGGGTTCGATTCCACCCTTTGGTGACTGTGCGGTGTTTGCCATTTCGCCATTTTTGTGGGTTTCCTTCGGGAGCTTAGTTTTCCTCCCACAGTCTAAAAATGCACAGTATAGGTTCAGTAGCCTCACTAAACTGTCCCACAGTATCCAGGGATATGCAGGTTAGGTGAATTGTTTAAGGGAATTATAGAGTTACTGGGGTAACGTATGGGTGTGTGTTGGTCAGCATGTTATCTGGAGGGTCAGTGTGGACTCGATGGGCCAAATGGCCTGTTTCCACACTGCAGGGTTTCCCTAGTTTCTATTTAGTTGTCTGTGTTTGAAACACTTCCCAGGGTCCTGCCTACAAGTGCTGACCCAATTTGCCTCACAAAAATGTTACACCATCCGTTTGTCTAACATGAACTCCATCAGCCACTCCTCGGCCCTTTGGCACATCTTATCAGTGTCCCATTTTACTCTGAGTTAACCATCTTTACTGTCCACTACCTCACAATTTTGGTGTTATCTGTAAACTCCCTAACCATTCTCTAATCATCTTCACATCCAAATCATTTACATAAAAGACAAAATCCATTAGATCGTTCTGGTACATTGCTGGTCACAGGCCTCCAGTCCAAATAAAATATGCCGCACCAGCATTGCCTTCATCTCTTACCTTTGAGCGAAGTATCTACAACTCTCCCTTATTCAATGTGATGTAACCATGTTTAACAGTTTATCACGCTGAACCTTTTTGAATGCCTTAATAAAGTCCATATTCTATTCCACAGTTCTATTTTTGTGCCTTTATCAATCTTATTCGTCACTTCTTCAATAAACTAAATCAAATTAGTGAGACAAGATTTTCCACACGCAAAGTCATGTTGACTATCGCTAATCGGAATTTACCTTTCCAAACACAAGTAAATCCTATCCCTCAGAATCCCCTCCAACAACTTACCTACCAATGACATCAGGCCCACCGTTCTATAGTTTCCTCACTTTTCCTTACGAAGTGTTCTTAAACAATGGCACAACCTTACCTGTGGCTGTCCATGATAAAAATATCTCAGCCAGATATAAAACAATGGCTTCCCTGGCTTCCCATCAGATTCTCGGGTACACCTGATCAGGTCATAGAACACAGAACAGTGCAGCACAGGATAGGCCCTTGAGCTGTTGATGTTTTGCTGGCAGTTTCTCCTACTCTAAGATCAGACTAACTACGTGCCTTCATTGTACTAACTTCCAAGTGCCTATCCAAGAGACACATAAAAGGTCAGAGGGAGTTATGCACCTTAATGCATTTTAAGACGGCCAGCTCCTCATTATCTGTAACATGGACACTTTTCAAGATATCGCCATTCATTTCCCCAAGTTCTCTCCCTTCCATATCCTACTCCACAGTAAATACTGATGCAAAATATTTATGTAGTATCTCACCAATCTCCTGTAATTCCACACATAGGTCACTTTGCTGAGCTTGAACGGGCCCTGTCCTTTCCCTAGTTACTCTTTTGACCTCAATGTATTGGTAGATTCTCTTTGGATTGTCCCTTACCTTATTTTCGAAAGATGTCTTATGCCCCCAGTTTACCTCCTGATTTCCCTCTTGAGTATTAGCCTTCAGCCCTGGTACTCCTCGATGGATTCACTCGAATCCTACTGTCTGTATCTATCAAATACTTTTTCTTGAACAAAACCGCAATTCCACTCGCCATCCAGCAATTCCGACCAGCCTTGCATTGCTCATGAATCTGAACATACTCTATCTCAACTCTGTAATCTCATTTGTGAAAACCTCCCACTTTCCTGCCACGAGCTTCTCCCAAGCAGCTTTTGAAATTGCCAATACAAAACGTTCAAAGTTGGCCTGATTCAATTTAGAACTTTACCATTTATGTCAGGACTGTTCTTCTCCATAAGTATTTTAAAACTGGTAGTTACTGAATAACAGGCTCAAGAAGCAGAATGGCGTCATCCTGTCCCTCTGGAACAGTCTCAATAGGCTGAACGGCCTCCTCCTGACCCTCTGCAACAGACCCGAGAGGCTGAATGGCCTCCTTCTGTCCCTCTGTAACACGCTCAATGGGCTGAATGGCTTCCTCCTGTCCCTCTGTAAAAGGCTCAATAGGCTGAATGGCCTCCCACTGTCCATCTGTAACAGGGTCAAGAGGCTGAATGGTCTCCTTCTGTCCCTCTGT
>NW_025215366.1:119629-136603 GCF_004010195.1 Chiloscyllium plagiosum
GTTTGCTGATATTTAAGGGGTCCTGTTCTCTCCCTAGCTACTCTTTTGACCTTAATGCATTTGTAGAATCTCTTTGGATTGTTCCTTACGCGATTTTCGAAAGGTATCTTATGTCCCCATTTTGCCCTTCTGATTTCCCTCTTGGATATTAGCCTACATCCCTGGTACTCCACGATGGATTCATTTGATCCCAACTGTCTGTACCTATCATATGCTTCCGCCTTTTATTGAACAGAGCTTCACTTCATCTCGCCATTCAGCATTCCCTACACCTACCAGCCTTACCTTGCTCAAAGTTAGGAACATGCTGTCGCTAGCCTCTGTATCTCATTTCTGAAGGCCTCCCACTTTCCTGCCAATAGTTCCCCAAAACAGCTTTCCAAAGTGCAAACAGAAAACGTTAAAAGTTGGCCTGACTCAACTTACAACTTTAAAATTTAAATTAGGAGTATTCTTCTCCATAACTAACAGTTACAGCATAACAGGCTCAAGAAGCAGAATGGCCTCCCCCTTTCTCTCTGGTACAGACTTGAGAGGCTAAATCGCCTTTCCAGTCCCTTTGTAACAGGGGCATGGGGACAGAATTACTTCCTTCTGTTCCTGCGCAGCAGTCTAGATGCGCTGAATTATGTCCCAACTTTATGGAATAATATGACAACAGTGCACATAAAATCAGAAGCAACATTACACAAATTTAATGGGCAATAAACATATACCCTGGTTTATTGGCTCTGGAAATTACCCCACCAGTCACCTTATACAGCTGGTCTGTTACTTTATCACTGTCTCCCTTTATAAACAGTATATAATATACACTTTACATTATACAATATTTGTATTATCCAATCCTGGCTTTTGTTAGCGTACGTAGTAAGTCTCACTGTTCAGTCATTAAATGTATATATCATGTTTGAAGGTAATACTGCTTTTTCATTCACTCTACCCTCTTTGCCACTGTTATTGTTTCTGCTAAGACTCTAAATCCAGATATTCACTTGACAAACCACTACAAAATTGTTAATTCACTCTCTCCCTCCTTGCTTCTGGCAGTGTTACTTATGGGTTGCTATGTTGACTAACTCAGTTTCAGCTGTGAATCATGATTCGCTGTATCACTAAACTTGTTATTTAAATATTGAAAGCATTGAGGTCACTATCTTCTGTTCTGGTTACAAACTGCATTTCCTTCCTCTGACTCCATATCACCCCCGGCCAATAGCTGAAGCTGAAATAGACAAATGACAGCAGTGGTGATTCCATTGGCCATGAACCAATTCCTGACACTGTACCCTGACCATTCCTAATTATAACTACTGATAACTCCAGTATATACTTCACTGGCACATCCCATCTGCTATTTGAACCATGAGCTGTTAAATACAGTCTTAAAGATGGCATTCGTCTGTTGCTGACACTCACAGCTGCAAACCTGCAGAAACAAATCTGAGTCAATACTCCACAGCTCATATCTGATATCACACAGAACTCCCCATCCATCGCACTGTCCCCATGACCTGTCCTACCTGCCTCTCTTCTTTTCCACCTAACCACTACACCCTGCCTCCCCGCGACCTATCACCCTCATCCTCTCCCCCACTCACCTATTGTACACTATGCTACTTTCTCCCCACCCTCCTCTCACTTATCTCTCCACCCTTCAGGCTCTCTGCCTGTATTCCTGATGAAGGGCTTTTGCCAAAAACGTCGATTTTACCGCTCCTGAACTGCTGTGCTCTTCCAGCACTACTAATCCAGAACTATCTCTGCCCATTATCCTAAGCCCTAACAGTTGTTCACAATTAAACTGATTTCCTCCATGTTTGCTCTCTCATAGACAATGAATTTCACATCTAACACTGCCCCAGACCCACACACACATGCACTCATAAAACCCCTTGCTTTGAACTGATGCATGAAGATACAGAGACATTAATTTATGGGAGCCCATTTACTGTCACTCGCAGAATGGGTGGCAAATTGTCCTCTGTTAGTCATTTACGTAGTGCAAATGTAGCAGCAATATACCTGCAAAGTTTTGCACTACTGTCATGCTGGACAGCTGGTCCAGCTTACTGAACAATACACTAGCATAGTCTGCACAGCTCCCCATGCTGGCCAGATAGTCCACCACACCGAACAATACACTGGGATAGTCTGCACAGCTCCCCATGCTGGCCAGATAGTCCACCTTACCGAGTTATACACAAGCATCGTCTGCGCAAATCCTCATGCTGGGCAGATCGTCCCCTTTATTGAGCAATACACTAGCATAGTCTGCACAGCTTCCCATGCTGGCCAGGTAGTTCAGTTTACTGAGAAATGCACTGGGATAGTCTGCACAGCTCTCCATGCTGGGCAGATAGCCCAGTTCATTGAGCAATGCATTGGCACAGTCTGCAAAGCTCCCCATGCTGAGCAGGTTGTCCAGTTTACTGAGCAATACACTGGCATAGACTGCACAGCTCCCGATACTGGGCAGATAGCCAGTTTATTGAACAATACACTGGCATAGTCTGTACAGCTCTCCATGCTGGCCAGACATTCCAGCGAACTGAGCAAAACACTAGCATTGTCTGCACAGCTCCCCATGCTGAACAGATAGTCCGGTTTACTGAGCAAAACACTGGGATAGTCTGCACAGCTCCCTATGCTGGGCAGATAGTCCGGTTTACTGAGCCATACACTGACATAGTCTGCACAGCTCTCCATGCTGGCCCGATAGTCCAGCGAACTGAGCAAAACACTGAGATAATCTACACAGCTCCCCATGCTGGGCAGATGGTCCCGTTTACTAAGCGATACACTGGCATACGCTGCGCTGCTCTCCACGCTGTGTTGTCTACTTGTCTCAGTTTATAGTTTCTGCGTTTGTTCTGTGAGGCAAATTCAGAATTTAGTGGGACAGATTTGGTCAGCTGATCCGGCAATGCCTTTCTTCAATGTTCTCATTCTTGTGACCTGACCCGCCAAGGTCTCACTGCTCCAGATAGACCCACTCCCTTGTTTTTTTTTATTTCAACAACATGCTCTGTTTCTGTATAAATTGTCCGTTGCTATCTTGAACGTGAATGTCTCTGTCCATCTGTATCTTTCCCTGGCCTTGGTTTTTCGTTGGGTATTGTATCGAAGACTGGCATTATGAAGTTCAGAAATAATGTAATGGTATGTGTTAGGCTATTGTTCACTTCCCGTTGTGTCCCATGTGTTACTCCATGTTCACTTCTTGGTGTGTCCCTTGAGTTGCTTCATGAAGGGGTGTGTGTGTGTGCAGGGCAGCTGTTCACTTCTCGGTGTGTCCCACGTTGTGCTCCATGGTGGACAGCGGTGTGTGTGCTGGGCTGTTGTTCATTTGCTGGTGTTTCCCATGTGGTGGTCCATGGACAGGGGTTTGTGTTTCGGGCTGTTGCTCACTTCCCAGTGTGTCCCAAGTTGTGCTCCATGTTGGACAGCGGTGTGTTTGCTGGGATGTTGCTCACTTCCCGGTGTATCCCAAGTTGTACTCCATGTTGGACAGGGAGTTTCAGCATATTTGACACATGTCTTTAAAACTTGGTCTGTGCGTGTCCACTGAAAGCCTGTGTTTGTCCCTCTCAGCTAACCACGTGGTCAGAAACACGAGGAGGACCCTGAATTCTAATTAGAAAGGAGTAGATATCTCACTTTTAGTCGAGGGAAGTCTGATTATGTCCTGGTATTGAAAACTTAGTGGAGGGGCTGGGGATGGTTTGCGGGAGGTTGCTCTGTGAGCTGGCTCAAACATTCAGGGAGACCAGAGGATTTGGTGACCCAACTCTGGATGGAGCATGAGCACTGTAGTTACAGCATCAGGGTCTGTAACATGAACAACAAATGGAGCAGAGGGTGCAGAGCATGGAAACTCTGAAACCACGGACTGGGTGTATGTGGGGAAAGGGATCTGCCAAATCTGTCTGTGTCTTAACGTGAGCACAGGCTCTCACTCTCATCCGTACACACACACACACACACACACACACCCTCTTTCTCTCACTCACGGCCAAAAATATACACATCCTCTCTCTCTCTCTCTCTCGCACCCCCTCCCCCCCCCCCCACCACACACACACACTCCGCATGTCTCGCACAGACACATATATAAATCTGGGTGATAATTTGCATTTGCAGATTTATATTTGGGGATAGATTGTTTTTTGTTCAAAACAACATTCAATTTGTATGCAGCCAGTCAGTGTGGCATTTATAAAGTCCTGCTTTGGAAATAAAAGTCGAACTCCACTCAAGACCTTCCATAATTTGTGCAGGGAAGGTCACATCTTAGCAAACATCATAGAATTCTTTGAGGAAAGACAAAGTTGACAGTGGAGAAAAGACTGTAGATATCATATACATGGTCTTCAGTAAGGCGTTTGATGAGATAGACTAATGAAGGAGAAGTCGCAAGGCGTCCAGGGTGTACTAGCGAGATGGATTAGAGAACTGGCTGGGCAACAGAAGACAGATAATAGTAATGAAAGGGAGTTCCTTAGAATGGACAACTGTTCTGTGTGGTGTTTCACAGGGATTCGTGCTAGTACCACTGTTTGTTGTGATGTACTTACATGATCTGAAGGAAGGTATAGGTGATCTGATTAGCAAGTTTGCAGATTAAACTAAGATTGGTAGGGTCGCAGAAAGTTGAGGGGAATGTCAGAAAACACAACTGAATGTAGATAGATTGGAGAGTTGGGTGAAGAAAGGGTAGATGCGAGGTGATGCATTTTGGAAGATCCAATTCGCGAACAAATTATACAGTAACTGGAAAAATGCCCTGGGGAATATTGATGTACAGAGAGATCTGGGTGTTCAGGTCCATTGTTCGCTGAAAGTGGCAGGTCGATAGACTGATCAGGAATGCATACAGCATACTTTCCTTCCTGCATTCTAACAATTTAAGAAGTGGAGAACCACAGACCAATTAACGCGTCACCAACAGGAGGGAATCTGTTGGAATCTGTTGCGTACAAGAGTAGGCAGGCCATATTACAGTTGTATAGGACTTTGATTCGGCCACATTCAGAATACTGTGAACAGTTCTGGTTGCCACATTACTGAAAGGATCTGGATGCTTTGGAAAGAGGGCAGAGGATTTTCACCAGGATGTTGTCTCGCATGGAGAGAATGATATATAAAGAGAGATTTGATAGATTAGGGTTATTTTCATTAAAAAGACGGAGGTTGAGGGACGACTTGATTGAGGTTTACAAAACCATGAGAGGTGTAAATAGTGTGGATAGCAAGAAGCTTATTCCCAGAGTGGGGGAGTCAGTTACTTGGGATCAAAAATTCATGACGAAAGGGGAAGAGTTTGGAGATATGCTCGAAAGGTTTTTTGCACAGGGCGTGATGGATGCTGGGTTGCGTTGCCAGTGGAGGTGGTAGAGGTGGGGACTAAAGCGTCAGTTAATATGTATCCAGACAGAGACGTGAATGGGCAGGGAGCAGAGAGATACAGACGTTAGAAAATAGGCGACAGGTATAGATAGAGGATCTGGATTAACACAGGCTTGGAGGGCTGAAGGGTCTGTTCCTGTGCTGTGATTTTCTTTGTTATTTGTAAATACTGGCGAAAAGCGTCTGTTGAAACTTGAAAGGAAAATGAAACTAAGATCAAATATGGCACAAGGAATGTGTGGATACGAGAATTTATTGTATTGAAAACTGATAAGGAGACAAACCAGTTACATTGCGTCTGTCTTCAAAGAGGAAGATCCAGAAAATCTCCCAGAAATACCAAGTTACCATGGGACCTTTGTAACTAAAGAGCAAAATCAATCATATACAGTTATGAGGTAGTATCTGGGATGAGGATTGATAAGCCTGACAGACCGGATGTAATTCAAACTGAAATTTCAGAGAAAACAGCAATACACATGTTGATTGCAATAGGGGCCATTGTATTTCTCTGTATTCACCTCGGAAGGTTATAAATGCATTCTAATGAATTACGAAGGGAAGAAGTGGGAGAGTGGAGGACTACAGGTCAGTTAGTTGTCATGCACAGTAAGGAATCTGTTGCAACCTATTGGAGACTGAGTAAGTCATAACAAATTTCAAGTGAATTGTTCTGCATTTATGAAAGGAAAGCTGTAATTTACAATTGTTTTCTTGAAGATATCTCTCTGTAGATGTAAACAATGGCGAATGTGGTCCAGTCAGATATTCAGGAGAAGGTTTAATCAGCACATAGAGTAAGTTATCAGAAAACATTAAAGCAAAGTGTATTGGGAGGAACATATGCATATGGGGAAGGTAAGCATTAGAGAAAACATAGGTGGTTGTAGAAGGCTGTTGACTGCAGACCGGTGTACGCTGGTGTGCCACAGGTGTCAGTGCTGTGCCCCTTTCAACGCCTTCATTTAAAGGGAATCCGAATATAAACGATGAAGTATCAATTAGACTCAAAGTGTCAGCTTGCTCTCTCTTTTCCGTGTTGTCTGACTCACTGTGATCTCTAGCATATGTTGGTTTCAGTGCACATTCAGATTCTGCAATGATTTGCTCCGACTAGAAATAAAGACATTCTGCACTAGTAACACAGAGAGTTGGGGAGACTGTACCTGTACAATTTTAATGTCTTGATCTAAGTAAAATATACTGATCACATATACTGAATGGGCATTCTCCTGATTAATCTCTCAGCTGGCAAAATGGCCTGCTTGAGGAGAGTTGGTCTGAGATCAGGGCGGGAATCTGTGTTTGAAACTGGAGAATGTTGATTGATTGTTATATGAGAACTTCACGTCTGTTTTACTTTGGAAAAGGAGGAGGCAGGTACAGAATTCAAGAAGATGCACAGGGAAGCTCTTGAACAGATTAATATAAGATGTGAGTAGGGATTCATGGTGTTGGCTGGTATAAAATTGGACCAATCCCCAGGTCCAGATCAGTTACATCTCAGGCTGCTGTTGGAGACAAGGGATGAAAGGCGCTGATGCAAATGTTTAAATAGAATCTGGTCACAGGTGAGGTGCCCGAGGACTGGAGATCACCCTTTGTAGGAATGGTTGTAGAGATAGAGCAGGGAACTATAGACTAGTGTGTTTCAAATCGGTGTTAGAGAAAATTTTGCAAAAAATAGGTGGTGGTAGAAGGCTGTTTGTGTGACTAAAGACCGGTGTCCTCCGATCTACCACAATAATCAGTGCTGTGTCCCTTATTGTTTGTGGTATTTATAAATGATGAAGGTATGAATGTGGAGGGGGAGTGGCAGCGTGATTAGTAAGTCTGTGTTTGACACAAATATTGGCTGGGTGTTTGGAAGTGTGGATGAAGTTCTTATGTTACAGGAAGATACAGATGGAATGGTCCGATGGGTGGATCAATGATAGATAGGACATAACCCGGATAAATATGAGGTGATGCACTTTGGAGGAAGGAACCAGATAGAAGAGTACACAATGAATGGCAGCACACCAGGAAGCTCAGATGGTGCGACTCCACACATCCGTGAACGTAACAGGAGAGGATCAAAGATTACGTAAGAAATCATTGGAAAAAGTAGGCATATCCTTTACTCATCGAGGCATAGATTACAAGAGCTATGTAGCACTTTGGTTAGGTCAAGATGGAATACTATTTGGGGTTCTGGGAGCAACATTGCAGGCAGGATGTGATTGTTCTGGAGGGGGCACGGAGATTCACCAGGATGTTCCCAAGGATGGAGAATATCAGCTATGGAGAGAGGTTTCATAAGCTGTATTTGTTTACTTTGGAGCAGAGAAGGCTTTGGGGGACGTGATTCAGGATAAGATTACGAGAGTCATGGACAGGGTGGATAGACAGCAGCTGGACCTTTCAGTCAAAGAGCCAAGAACAGGCGAACACACTTTTAAAGGGAAGGATTTGATATTTAGTGAGGGGTCAGGGATTGTTTTTGACCAAGAGGTTTATGGGGTCTGGAATGCACGTCCTGAGGATGGGGTTGGGGGTTGTTATCACGGGTCACGCCACAACCATTAAAAAGTATTTGGTCGAGCACTTGAAGTGTCAAACCATTCATGGCTATGGGACCGATGTAGTAAATTTGGAATAACATAGATCGTGCTGTAATTTTGATGCTACACAGGCTCTGCTTCTGTGATTGTATGGCTGTGGAAGGTCAATCATTGAAAAGCTTAAGACAGGAAGTAATAGGTTTCGGAGCAGTACATTAAACAAGCATGAAACGTAAACGTTTCTCAAAGCACAATATACCAAGGTGAAATGTTGGCAAATATAATTTAGCTTCGTTACAGTCCAAAACCAGCAAATGGTGAACAGGAAAATGGCAGACTATGAAGCAACTACTTCAGTTCTGCCTTCATGAAAGAAGAAAAATAAAAACTTCCAAGCAATTCTAGGTCGACTGAGAAAAAGCAGGAAATGCAATCGTATCCGTAAATAAACCGTTTTGAAGAAAATATTTGGTCTGAAATCTGAAAAATCCCCATGGCCTAATAATCTTTATCTATGATTCCTGAAGGAGGTGGCCATGGTAATAATGAATACTTTGCTTGCTGTCTTCCAAATTCCCAATGACTGAATTGACAGATTCGAGAGCAGCAAACATAACCCCAGTATTTCTAAAGGATGCAGGGAGAAAGCAGGGAATGACAGTCTGCCTAATGCCAAAGAAGCAATCAGGACAATACTAGAGTCTATTAGAAAGAATGCTTTGCCAGGGAACTTTGAGAATTAAATTAATTTGAAAGTAATGAGCATGGATCAAGTCAATGTCAAATAATTAAAGGTGAATCATATTTGAGAAACCGACGGGGAAATAAATTATGGCGAAGCAATAGATGCAGTGAATTTGGTTTTTCAGAAACTTTTTGATCAAGAGCCAAGTCTAATGTTATGAAAATGCTACTCCTTTAACAAGGTCATGCTGTCCTTGTTTTTTTTTTCAAAGGTGTCTTAAAAGCAGTGAATCCGAAATATCTTGGTTTGACTGCTCTAAAATAAAAGCACGTACAATTAGGAGCGAGCTATGCTAGATCTGGTCCTGTGTAATGAGACAGGAGTAATTAATAACCTCATAGTTAGAATCAACTTTGAAGGAATGATCACAGTATGGTTGAATTTAAAATACAGATGGAGAGTGTGGAGATAAAATCCAATACCAGGGTACTGTGCTTGAACAAGGGAGACTACTTTAGAATGCGAGTGGACTCGACTGAAAACAAAGACTTTATAGTGAGAGTTGACTAGCAGTGTAGGATTATCAAAGAAACATTTTAAAAGTCCTTAGCAAAAGTATATTCACTGAAAAGGAAATACTCTAAGCAAAGGGGTAATCCGCATTGGGTGTCTAAGCAATAATCGAGGCTACCAAGTTTAAAGAGAAGGCAGGCAAAGTGGCCAAGAACAGCAGGAACCTAGAAGATTGGAAAAACATTAAAGGTCAACAGAAAGGCACGAAAAGAGTTATAAAGAAAAGTAGGATAGAACACAAGAAAAACAAAACTAGCACAGAATATGAAAATAGATTGCAGATGATTCCCTAAATATATAAAATGAAAATGAGTGGCTAACGTAAATGTTGGACCTTTAGAGGATGAGAAGGCGCATTTTGTTATAAGATATGATGAAATGACCGAGGCATTTAGCACGTATTTTGTGGAAGACACTTATAACATGCCAGTAATTGACAAAGAGATGAGGGTAGGTGAGGACATGTCCATAATCATCATTATAGAGGAGGTAGTGTTGGGTAAGCTAATGGATCTAAAGGCAGACAAGTCCCCGAATGTCATGAATCCCAGGTTACTAAAAAGGATAGTGGGAGAAATATCAAGTGCAATTGTGGTATTTCTTATTTAAATTTAATGAACAATGAGGCAGTCCCAGCAGATTGGAAAACAGCAAATGAGACGCCACTGTTTTAAAAAGGCTGGCAGATAAAAGATGGGGAATTATAAACCAGGTAACTTAATCTATGTAATGGGAAAGATGTTTGAGTGTATTATCAAGGGAGAAATAGCACGGCATTTTGATAGAAATCGGCCCATTGCGCAGACACAGCATAGTTTCCTGAAGGGCAGGTCATGGTTATCAAGTCTGTTGGAAATTTATGAAGAAATTATGAGCAAGGTAGACAACGAGGCCCCAGTGAATGCGGTGTATCTAGGTTTCCAGATGGTCTTCGACAAGGTTCTGCACAACAGACTGCTGAAGATAAAATGGAACGCGTTATGGGTAAAGTATTAGTATGGATAGAAGATTGGTTGACTAACATGAAGCAAAGGATGGATCAAAATGAATGCTATTCATATCTGGCAATCAGTGGCTGGTGGCGTGCTTCAGGGATCAGTGTTGGGGCTGCAATTATGGAGTTGGGAGCATCCTTAGTTTGTCAAAATTTGCAGATGACACGAAGATAAGTGGCAGAGCAACGTGTGCAGAGATCTATGAAACGTTTTAGAGGAGCACAGATACTTTGAGTGAGTAGGCAAATGTCTGGCAGATGGAATACGATGTCAGTAAATGTGAATTCATCCATTTTGTTGGGAATACCAGTAAAAAGGATTGTTACTTGAATGGTAAAACGTTGCAACATGCTGCTATGCAGAGAGACCTGGGTGTCCATGTGCATGAATCACACAATGTTGGTCTGCAGATACAGCAAATACTGAGGAAGGCAAATGGTATGTTGTCTTTCGTTGCTGAAGGGATTAAATTTTAAATCAGGTAAATTATTTTGCAGCTGTACAGGGTGCTGGTGAGGCCACACCTGGAGTATTGTATGAAAGTTAAGCCACCTTACTTGAGAAAGAATGTACTGGCATTGGATGGGGTGCAGAAGAGTTTCACTGGGTTGAATCCAGAGTTGAGAAATAATTTCTTGGTTTTTCAGAAAGTTACGTTATTCTATCTGCAATCCTGTTGTGTTTGTGTTTCATTCAACTGCATCACACCAGGAATATCCACCTTACACCTGCTTAAGTCAATGCGCAAAGGTTGGGTCTGCGCTACTTCCTTGAAATGATTTGAGGAAGTCTGTCCTGTCCATAACAGTGTGTAACAGCTAGATCTAATATACTGGCATTGGTTGAGAATGGGAGAGTTTAAAGGAAAAGGTGAATCAGTATAAACAGTTCTATATATTTTGGAGTGGAAAGCAATGACTAGCATGATAATCCAGGATTTGATGTTTGGACCCTAGCTATTCAGAAAGCATATTAAACATTTGTTCAGGGGCATTGTATGTAATCTTTCCAAATCGGCTGATGGCCGAAAATTGAGATTGTGAGTGGGTGATCAGGATGTAAAGAAGTTCAAAGGTGAAGACAATTGGAGGGAATGGGGAAATTCGTGGCAGGTGAAGAACAACGTGGATAGACGTGACATTGAGCACAATGGTTGGAAAAATAAAATAACGGCTAGCATTTCAAAAGGAATTGATGTAAACTTGTGAAATATGTGTATACTTTTGTTGGCTTCTTTACAAATTGACGGACCGAAGTTCCTACTTCATTTTTTATCCAGATAGTTAATCACTTCAACGGATATAGAGTATACAGTGTTTGGGAAAAGTCAATTGAAGAGATGTTTGGCCAAAAACTAGAGTGGGGAAGGCTCAATGTGTTGGATTACCTACCCTTTTCCCGATGTTTCTGTGCAGTTTGTGGCAAAGCTCTGTAAATGTTGTTCCAAACTCTCAGATGTTAGGAAGGAGGTCTCTGGAGGGTCGACAGGACTATATTTCCCATTCCCTTTTCCGATAGAGAGGCTGGTGGCGGGCTTCTACCTGGGTTCATCCTTTAAGACCTTGGAACAATTTGATACAAAGGTCTTGCAGTTTCGGAGACCACTGATGAGTTTACCACATGGTTGTGTATCTGGAGTTACATTTAGGCAAGACCAGGAAAGCACGGGAGAATCATTTCTTGAATGTGCAATGGGGCATCCGCTTCAGTGTCAATATTACTGGCACCAGATTTTACATCTCGATATTTTATTAATTGTTTTTAACTTCCACCAGCTGCCAGAACATTAGCCTGGTCTGGATTAGTAATCCAGTGACATTTCCACAACAGCACCACACTGAGCTGTGTATTTCTTTACGGCTTGACATCTCTGGCAGAAACAGTTTTCCCAGGGACACGGCTTGTTGTGCAGCACAAGTCTTCAGTCGTTTTTCAAGAATGGTGTCAGGACCCATTGCCTTCGTGGTATCTACTGTGTTCAGTTGTTTCTTCATGTCACGTGCAGCTAATCGAATTGGTTGAAGACTGGCATCTGTGATTCTGTGGGCATCATTCAAGCAACACTTCTGCCTGAGGATTTTGCAGACACTGCATCCTTGTCTTCTACACTGATGTACAGGAAGGTTCCATTCTTTCGAGGAATACTAGAGCAATAACCTCAGCAATAGCTGTTGAAATGTTAGTCAAACTTCCCCAGTAATGTTCTGGTGATCTGAGTTCGAATCCTGTTACAGTAGATGGTGTAATTCGAATGCAATACATGTTTGGGATCAAGTGTCTAATGATAAGATCATGAATCAATTGCTGAATCCCTGATGCACTTAAGGAATGGAAACTGCCATCCATACCTACTCTGGATACATGTAACTCCAGTCCCACAGCAATGCGGTTGACTCTTAACTACCCTCTGGGCAATAACCAGTGATGCTCTAATCCGATTGAACAATGTTGTTTTTAAATAATATTTGTGGAATCCTCTTTTATCGTCAGTTGTTTCATAGTTCAACTCCATTTCTGACTGGATGTGGCAGAACCGTGGAGCTTCTGTCTGATCTGTTTGCTTTGTAATCATTTCCCCTTCTCTCTTAGATATTAGTCCTGCCGTTTGGAATGTAAGTACAGTGGTCACGTGCAGTAGCTTTAAATGGATTGTCATCAGTTTTAGGTACATATGGTTCTGACCCTCGTACATTCCCAACTCGTCTCTGAAACATCGGTCAGCTTAATGGGAATGATAGACAGAAGGATTATCCTGGGCATAAAGTTGCAGATTTTGATTCAATACAATTCTCCTTCGGTCCAGCTGTGATCGACAGTACCACATGATTTCCCAGTTTTGAGCTGCAATTTCTGCATTGCAATTCAGCCGTCTATCCCCAAGTTCGCACCGAGACCCATTCATCCATCACCCCATGACCTACTCTGGTTTCGGATGTGGTAACACTTCCATTTTTGTATTCTCATTCTTCTGAGTGTTTGACCATGATATCACTCCTCTTAACTGTCATGATTCTCAAAATCCCGAAGCATATTCCGCCGGGAAGGACCGTGGTTCCGTGGTTAGCGCTGCTGCCTCACCACACTATGGACTCAAGTTCGATTCCTTCCTTCGGCGATTGTCTGTGGAGTTTATGCATTCTCCCCGTGTCTGCGTGGATTTCTTCTAGGTGCTTCGGTTTTCTCCCACATTCCAAAAACGTGTGGTTTCGGTGCATTGGCCTTGTTAAATTGCCCATAGTGTTCAGGGATGCGTAGGTTGGGTCCATTAGTCAGGTCTGATTGGTTTGGTCTTCAGAGAATTGTTTTGGACTTGTTGAGCCGAAGAGCCTGTTTCCACAATGTAGCGATTCTAATTCTAACATTCATATGGATATTTTCCCTTCCAGTCGTGCTGTCAGTGTTTAAATTGAATGTGTTTCCCTCTGTTTCTCTCCGTGGTCTTCATTAAGAACTCTGTAGCGTCAATGATGCTAGGCTTATGTCGTTTCAGAACCAATGAATTTCTACATCTTGTGTTATTGTTCACCCCCCGGTGTATGGCGCTCCATGATGGACAGGGCGTTTGAGCGGCTTGGACACACCTCTTACAGCTGTTCAAAACCAGAAATTGCTGGAAAAAATCAGCAGATATAGCACCTGGAGAGACAGAGACAGTGTTTAAGGTCCAGTGTGACCGTTATTTAGAACTGAAAAGAACTCCTTAATCCCTTGACAAAAGTGGACAAGAGATGAGGGGAAACAGAGCATGTGGAGATGCAATGCCACAAAGGAATGAGCTTTTAATTGTGATGAAAGAGAAGCAGATGTAAAATGGGTGTAAATTAAAGTGTAAATGGAAGAAATGCGTTCTCTCTATTGAGTGCAAGATTAACAAGTCACAGAAAAGATCATAGAGAAACAAGGAAGCAGAATGTATGAAAAATGGAGAACAGCCATAATGGGCTCAGTCTGTGTAATTATGGAATTGAATATTAACTCCTTCAGGCTGTAATATACCAAAGTGTAAAGTGAGGTGTTACTCAAGATTGGGTTGTGATTTTTTGTAACATTGCAGCAGCTCAGGACCGAAAACTCAGCATGAGAACAACGTAAGTTATTGGAATGGGATGCAATGGGAAGGTCAGGATTATTCCTACAGAGAGAGTGGAACTCTTCCTTAAAACAGCCTGTTTAATCTCCCAAGTGTAAGGGAGACTGCATTGTTAGCAGCAATGACAGGAGTCTAGATTGAACGAATACAAGTGCAATGCTGCTTCAACTGGAAGTTGTGATTGGGGCCTTGGACAGTGAGGAGTGAAGAGGTGAATGGGCAAGTGTTGCACCTTCTGCAATTGCACGCGAAGGTGTCATGGGGGGAGTGGGGAAGTGTTCAGTGTGATGGGGGGTGTCACAGAAGGAATGGTCCCAATGTAATGCTGACAGTGGATGGGAGGGAAAGATGTGTTTGATGTAATCCTGCTGGAGGTGTTGGAAGTGGCAGAGGATGCATCCATGAATGTGGATTCTAGTGCAGTAGGAAGTGATGACAAGGGGAGATGTATCATTGTTCTGGGAAGGAGGGGACGGAGTGAGGGTGACACTGTGGGCAATGGCACAGTGACAGCTGAAGGCCCTATCTACTGGAGTTAGGCGATTTCTGGTTTAAAGGAAAAGGAGGTCACGTCAGTGGCAGTTCTCTGGAATGTGACATCATCAAACAGAAACAACAGAGATGGAGAAACTGGGAGAATGGAGTCAGCCTCCGCTGATCGTATATTCAGCCAGATGCAGAAGTTCCTCCTGAATGATTGAAAAGAACCAAGCATTTAAATTGAGGATTTCTGTCTCACATCTGGTCTGAAGAGGGATGTGGAATTCGACCCAGAGGAAGGTCAGTGGATATACAGGAGCAGGCATTCAAGCAGATATCCCATAAAACGCAGCAATTATTGTTTCTGTTCAAAATGAAGGACCTGGAAGAAGATGAACCGCCCGTGGTTGACAAAATCTGTCAGGGATACTAATCAATCGCAAATTAACGAGCATTAGCGTGTATATTAGGGTGTATATTTCAGGGACCATGAGCAGAAGCTGGGCAAGAATTTCAGCTGTGCTTCCTGAATTACCCGCAGAAACCCCAGCCATTACTGCTTCATCCTCTTCCAGGTTGTCCCTCTTCAATTACGGAGTACATTCGCTCACGTTATGGTTCCTATCTGAGGCTTTTTGATCAGGTCTACCTTCCCTGCACGAGCAAAAAGCTGTGTTTTGTGCTGGCACTTTGCCTCTGGTGTCAGTGTGACTCGGCCTCTCCATTCATGTTGTTTTACACCTCCCACTCACATCTCATTCCGGAAAGTTTCCTTCTTGGATTAAACCTTATTGAAATCACCTTCCCACCCCCCACCCCGCTTTGCACTGAATTCACACTGTGATCCAAATTTCAACAAGTATACTCAGCCTTCATCTCACTCTGCTAAAGGCAACTGCATGCTTACCGTGTGGTAGAAGAATTCCCTTTCTTACGTGGATTTGGCCAGAGATACGCGTTCAGTGTCGGGATCATCACCCGCTTTCGACAAAGAAATTCAAATGTTTGACTTCCTAATGGCACTGGTAAACATTTCACACTGTCTTAGTATTGTTACTTTGAGAAAAAACAAATCACAGTATGAAGTTTTGTCTGTGTTGTTTACATGTCATTTTGAACATTGTTTCAAATTTGCAGTGCTTACGATTAAATGCTTGCTCTTGAAGTTAGTATTAGATGGAGTGGAGGAGGTTGAAAAGTGACGTTATATAAGTTTATAAAATCATACGAGGCATGGATTGAATAGAGAGCCAAGCATTCTCGCCCGGAGAGTGGCGGTGTTCAAACATATCGCTTTAAGGTGAAAGGAAGAAGATTTAAAAGGGCCAATGGTGCAACTTTTTCACATGTAGGGTGATGTGTGTATGGAATGAGCTGCAAGAGGAAGAGTGGTAAATGAAAGTACAGCTGCAACATTTAAAAGACATTTGGACAAATATAAATATGAACCGTTTAGAGGCATATGGGACATGTGAAAGCAGATGGGACTAGTTTAGTTAAGCATGGACAAGTTGGACCAAAGGGTCTGTTTGTGCGTGGTGTGACTGCATGAATCTAGAAAGCGAGAAAAAGGGGAACAAAAGATATGATGTAAGTAAATTGGCAAGAAATATAAAAACAAGAATCACAAAATTTTCTGTGTATATATAAAAAGAAATTCAAAATGAATGTGCGACCTTCAGTAGAAATGAAGTCTGGAAAGTATATTGAGGCCATTTGGAGGATGTGACTGGGGAACTGGCTACAGGGAACAGGCAAAAAATTACACCAGTACTTTGTATTGTTCCTCAAAAGCACTGTAAGCATGTCAATGATATAAACAAAATGTTAACAGGAGGCAAGTTTTTGAAATGTCTCTAACAAAACGAACAAGGTTTTTTGACAAACAGATAATAGTAAGGGTAGACCGGTTAGCAGTAATTGACAGTTGCTTTTTTTAAAAAAATTGGTTAATGAATGGTTGATGGTACTGTGTGAAAGATTCCATAACTCTCTGGATTTCAGGAGTATTCCAGCGAAACTGGTGAACCTCCAATGTGGCGTCTGCCTTCAAGAAAGGAGCGAGACAGAAAGCAGGAAACATTTAGCCTAACCATTATTAATCGGAATCTTCGAGAGTCTATTATTACGGCAAGAATTGAAGAGCATTCAGAAAAGCTTCCCGCTGAGTCAGCATGGTTTTGTGAATGGGAAACTATA
>NW_025215367.1:0-5761 GCF_004010195.1 Chiloscyllium plagiosum
CCATGCTAAATTGCCCTGTGGGATCCCGTGTTGTGTATGCTGGGTAGGATAACCATAGGAAGTGCGGTTATAGCGGTGAGTCTGGGTGGAATGCATGTAGGTGTGGACTCGATGGGCTGAAAGGCCTGCTTCCACACTGTAGGGATTCTATGATTCACTTCAATGTGCAAAGGGTTGGAATTCCCATCTACAAATTGCAGTGAATGCTTGATCAGTTGTTAATTTTAAAATCAGAGATTGAGTAAGGGATATGGGGCAAAGGCAGATTTTGATTTGATTTTTTATTGTCGTGTGTACTGAGATACAGTTAAAAGTTTTGTTTTGCGTGCAGAGACAAAGTGCCTCAATTTGATAGAACAGAGCAAGGAATACAGTGTTACAGCTGCAGGGAAGGTGGGCAGAGAGCAGGATCGACATGAGATGTGAAATTTGAGAGGCCCGTTCATGAGTCTGGTAACAGCAGGGAAGAGGCTGTTCTTGAACCTGTCGTTCCGTGTGTTTGAGCTTTTGTCCCTCCTGCCTGAGGGAGGAGGATGGGAGAGATTATAACCGGGATGGGAGGGGTCTCTGATGATGTCGGCTGCCTTCCAGAGGCAGTGGGGAGTGTAGATGGAGTCGGTGGATGGAAGGTTGGTTTGTGTGAGGGACTGGGCTGTGCTCACAGCTCCCTGTAGTCTCTCACAGCCCTGGGCAGAGCAGTTGGCGTAACAGGCCATGAAATAGATGGTGCATCTGTCGAAACTGGTAAGGGTCTATACGGAGATGCTGAATTTCCTTGGCCTCCCAAGGAAGTAGAGGCGTTTTGGTGCTTTCTTGACGGTAGTGGCTGGACCAGGAGAGATTGTTCGGGATCGTGACTCCCAGGGACCTGACGCTCTCGATCACCTTTACCTCAGCTCCATTGATGTCATCTGGGGCGTCTCCCCCTCTTAACTTCCTCACGTCAATGACCAGCCCTTTTGTCTATGAGGTGTATGGAGTTAGGCCACAGTTCGGGCTTGATCTCATTGAATGCCGGAACAGACTCAGAGGGCTGAATGGCCTCCTCCTGTTCCTAGGAATGCCCTTGAAGATGGAGGATGGGTAGCCCTGGACTTGTATCTGCCCGAAGAGGAAGGGGTGACTTGATTGAAATGGATAGGACCCTTGTTGGGGGAGTGTTGTCTCACCCGGGAAATGTGAAGAGAACTTTTCCTCTTGCAAGTCAGGGTGTGCCCATTTAGAACAGAGATGAGTGCCAGAGAATTGTCGAGGGACCGAATGGCCTACACTTGCTCCCACCTCCTAGGCTTATCCATCCCCAGTTGCCCCCCTTCGGAAGGTGAGGTGAGCGGCCATCTTGAACCGCTGCAGTCCGTGTGTGCTGTGAGTTAGACTCACAATGCACTGGGGGAGGGAGTTCCAGGATTCTGACCCAAGGAACGGCCGATATATTCCCAAGTCGGGATGGGGAGTGGTGGGAACTTGCAGAGGGGGATGGTGTTCCCATATATCTTCTGCCCCTTATCCTTCTAGATGGTGGTGGGTTTGGAAGGTGCTGTCTGAGGAGCCTCGGGGAGTTGCTGCAGTGCGTCTTGTAGATGGTACACACTGCTGCTACTGAGGGGGTGGGTGGAGGGAGGGGGTGTGGTGCGAATCGAGGGGGAGCTGCTTTGTCCCTGGATGGTGTCGAGCTTCTCGAGTGTTGTTGGAGCTGCCCCCCCACCCCCCATCCAGGGACAAGTGGGGAGTATTCCCTCACCCTCCTGAAATCGCTGCAGGGCCTTGATCAGCCGGGGAACTGGGCCGAGAAACGGCAAATGGAGTTTAATACGGACAAGTGTGAGGTGCTGTACTTTGGAAAGTCAAATCAAGGCAGGAGTTTCCTGGTGAATGGTAGGGCCTTAAGGAGTGTAGTGGGACAGAGGGACCTTGGAGTTCAGGTGCACGGTTCTCTGGAAGTGGAGTCCCAGGTAGACAGGGCAGTGAGGAAGGCTTTTGGTACACTGGCCTTCATCAGTCAGGGCCCTGAGGACAGAAGTTTGGAAGATATGATGCAGTTGTACAGGATGTTAGTGAGGCCGCACTTGGAGTATTGTGTTCGGTTTTGGTCCCCGTGCGATAGGAAGGATGTTATTAAACTGGAAAGAGTGTGGAAGGAATTTACAAGGATGTTGTCATGACTCAAGGGTCTGAGTTATAGGGAGAGGTTGGACAAGCGAGGACTGTTTCCTTTAGAGCGTAGGAGACTGAGGGGGGGAGCTTATAGAGGTGTATAAGATCATGAGGGGCATGGACAGGGTGAATGCACTCAGTCTTTTCCCCAGGGTCGGGGAATCGAGGACTAGAGGGCATCAGTTTAAGGTGAGAGGGGGAAAGAATAAAAGGGAACCTGAGGGGTAATGTTTTTACCCAGAGGGGGGTACGCAGATGGAATGAGCTGCCAGAGGAAGTGGTTGGGGCGGGTACATTAACAACATTGAAAAGGCATTGGGACAAATCCATGGATAGGAAAGGGTTAGAAGGATAAGGACTGCGTGCAGGGACATGGGGTGAACGTGGACGGCCATTATTTGGCCAGCACGGACCAGTTTGGGCCGAAGGGATTGTCTCTGTGCTGTAGGACTCTGTGATTTGTCGACGTTGGGTGGCGGTTGACGGCGGGGGGGGTAGGGGGAGAGTGAATGGCCGCAGCATTCCTAGCTTTCGGTGAGGTGAAGGTAGGAGGAGGCGCGTTGGCTACTGATACCTCGACGTTTGCGGCCTATCTCAGGCCTCCCCTCAGCGGCCCTCACCACCCAGCCTCTGGGCGCTTCCCCCCTCACCACACGGAGCACACTGTCCTGCCCCTTCACTGAGGGTAGGTGCCTGAGATACTGTGTCAAGCCGGAAAGCAGGACAGCACGATGCTTGATGGCCATAAAGCACAACATGGACCCAAGACATCAAATTAAGGATCCCGGTCGTGATTTGATTTCCCAGTCCCTGAAGTGTGTTGTTTATTAGTCACCAATAGCCTCCTAAATCTCACTATATCACATTTTATCGCGCATTTTCCTGCACTTAATGGATTGAAATCATATCAGTTTAGCTTGTCTCGTCAGGACTCTATGGTCGTATGGTCCCTCAAGGAATATTAACCACAGACAGAGCCTCTTAAGCACAGTTCTTACACCTTAATAAAGTGGGTTGGGCTTTGAATATTTAATTAATGCTTTCGAGGACTTGAGATTGGACTATTAACTGCCCATTTCTCTGCAGTTTGAAAGCGATCCCCTTTGCGAGATAGCGTGTGTTTTGTGCTTTCTCTCGGATAAGTCTGTGCTGTAACACGGGCAAATGATTTCCCCGACAAACATGCCGGGAGTGGAATCGTGGTGCGTTTCAGTCCGGACCGAGGCCATTCGGCCCCAACCGGGTCCTGCTTTCCCCAGCACCTGGTCCACAGCCTTGAATGTTACGGAGGGGGAATCGCAGTCATCGAGTCGCACACTACGGAGCCAGGCCCCTCGGCCCGACCGGTCGGATGCTGCCCGACCCCGCTGTGCTATCCCAGCACCACACTCTCGACCCTGACCTCCGGCATTTGCAGCCCTCACCTTCCCTCGTTTTTCCCAACCACCCGATGAAAGAGCAGCGCTCCGAAAGCTGATGCTTCCAAATAGACCTGTCGGACTATAACCTATGAGGGATTTTTAATCTGGAGCAATCCCCAAACTAAACTAGTCCCCCCTGTCTGCTCCTGGCCCCCTATTCCCTCCAAACCCTTTCCTATTCATGTCCTTATCCAAATGTCCTTTAAACATTCCAACTGTACCCAAATCCACCACTTCCTCAGGAAGATCATTCCACACTTGAACCGTCCTCATGTTTGCTTCCCATGTCGTTTTTTTAAATCTCTTCCCTCTCACCTTAAATATGTGCCCCCTAGTCTTGAAATCCCCCATCTTGGGGAAAGGACACTTGCAATTAACTCTGTCTGTACCTCTCGTGTTTTTATAATCTTCTGATAAGATCGTCTCTCGACCTCCAGTGAGAGAAGTCCCAGCCTCCCTTTCTAACTCATGCCATCCTCCACCCGGCAAACCTCCTGGTATAAGCCTCTCCAATCCAACACAGTCCTTCCCACAGCAGGGAGACCAGATCTGGATACAGTACTCCAGGAGAGATCTCACCAATGTCCTGAGGAGGGATGTAGTTACATGGAGACAGTTCAGGGAAGAGACACTCAGTTCGATTCCAGAGACGAGGGGAGTTGGTCGCGAGAGGAGAGGTTGAGCAGCTCAGGCTGAGTTGAGACGAACAGGAGGAGATCTAATAGAGTCCTGTACGACGCTGAAGGTGGGAGGGGATTGACAAATGAAGAGGACGTTTCCTCACGTGTGGGGAGGGGGGGCTATCTAGAACGAGAGGATATTTTTCAGCATAAGGGAGCAGCAGATTTTACCCAGAGATGGGGAGGAATGGCTTCTCTCGAAGTGGGGGACGAGGGGGGTGGTGAATCCCTCGGAGTGTGTAGGAGCGGGGGGCACACTGAATACATTTCAGGAGGAGACGGACAGGTTTTTAATCAGTGAGGGGTTAAAGGAAGCGGGGGCAGGAGGGTGGGGTTGGGACTGAGAAGGGAACAGCAATTGAATGGCCGTGCTAGATTGTCCCATAGTGCCCAGGGATGTGCAGGTTAGGGTGGATTGGCCGTGCTAAATTGTCCCATAGTGCCCAGGGATGTGCAGGTTGGGGTGGATTGGCCGTGCTAAATTGTCCCATAGTGTTCAGACTAGGTGGAATAAACCATGGGAAATGCTGGGTTGCAGGGATAAGTTTTTCAGTTGGGTCTGGGTGGGATGCTCTTTGGAGGGTCGGTGTGGGCTCGATGGGCCGAATGGCCTGCTTCCATGCTGTGGGGATCCTATTTTATGGGGTCTTCGAGGCTATAGGGATTGAAGAGTAGGGGTGAGAGCACAGGAATGGGACGAGTACTGAACAATGGGGGTGGGCTATATAGCCTATTGTTTACAGAGGAGACACTGCCAGGATCAGTCCATCAGGATCTCCCTCCGACCCCAGCAGTGCTAGCTAACCCTCGGAGCTGTCTGCATCGATGGGCTGAGGGAAGAAGCATTTTCCGAGAGAAATTGGGAAGCAGAATGGGTCAACAGATGCGAGAGTTAATGCAGCTTTTCTGAGGAATGTTAATTATCGTCAGTTGTCGTTTTGGTGTCGGGAGAATGAGCGATTGTGAAACGCTGCTGATAAATAGGCCTCTGATGTAAAACTGTGTGCAACGGTTCCTGCTGAGAGTGTCGGGGCTTCTATTAACACCTCCTGTCAGTCCGGGCAGCTCCTTCCTGGAGAGATTGAGCGGCCGTCTGTTGTGAAGAGAAAGGGAGGGCCAAGGAAACTGGTGGCCATCTTGGCTGCCCAGAGCATGCCCCTCCCACACCTCACCACCCACCCTCATCCGGCTCACGGGAAGTGGGGTTTTTTCCTCATCGCCAATCGCTGTGGAAAACACGCACGGACGTACAAATTTATATTCCCCGGCCTCGTCGTTCACCCCAACACCGGTCGAAGGCTGCTCTCAGTTCCCACTTCGCAGACTCACACTCCCACCTCCTTCCCTCGGACTCCACTGCGAGACCAGAGTTTAACTAGCTACGCCTTAGAAAATGTCCACCACTCTCTGAGGGAAAGGCAGTTCGAAAGTCTGACCCTCTGACAGTGCAGCATTCCCTCAGCACTGACCCTCTGACAGTGCAGCACTCCCTCAGTACTGACCCTC
>NW_025215367.1:9242-11517 GCF_004010195.1 Chiloscyllium plagiosum
GGGACAATTGAGCACGGCCAATCCACCCTAACCTGCACATCCCTGGACACTATGGGGACAATTTAGCACAGCCAATCCACCCTGACCCACCTCATCTGCAGGGCGAGGAACAGGGCTGACAATTCCCTGACTCTTCTCCGGAACTCAAAGCGACTGGGAAAGGGTTCTAGGAGAGGGTGGATCCCCTAGTGTCGGTTCGCTGAACAGACAGTCAAAGCCAGTTGACCCAAATGCCCCAGGGCCAGGACATCCCAACGGGCACTGTGGCCTTGCCTGGCCGGCGGTGAGACGGGCACTGCCTGTCAGATCTCTTATCTATGCCTTCTCAGTCCGCACCCCCTCACCCTGCCCTTGAAGAAGGTTGGGGGGGGCGGTTGAGTGGAGATGGTAGAGATCGTCACACATCTCCTTGTTGGAATGTTCCTTTGCCAAGGAAGCCTGGAGAGGGATGTCCTGGTGTCTGTCGGTGTTCGTCCTGTGCGGCTCTGTGAAGCAGGGCCGCATGCGTCTGTTGCCCGGGGTGCACGCCGACACGGTTACGCCTGGGCGACCGTCAACCCGTTGGAAGACGCTCGTTGGTGTGCCCGAAATGGGTTGGTCTTGCCGTACAAAGAGTTGACCTCAACCCAGGCTGGTAACCTCCAAGGTCCAGGATCACGCGCTGAGGGACGCAGCAAAGCTCAGGGCCACTACCACCGAGACCCAGTGGGGAAAGACCATCGTCTGAGGCCTTCCTGTCAAAGGATAGCAAGGAGGGGGGCGGGGGGGGGGTTCTGTTCAGATCTGAATGGCCACCACCGTTTCCCTTGAGGGGATATAATCTCCTGAATGCGCTCAGAAAATTCTCTTTGTTGTGAGGGGATGGAATTCTGAGGCATGTTCAAATCCCAAAGGGAACTGAAAAGTCTGCTTTTGGACCTGTTCACATCCACGCTAGTAATTTATGAATGAGGTGTGTTTTTATTTCCTTCTTGTTGTGAAGTAAACAAAAAGGTAGAATTCCGTCGTGGGGATACAGTGCACTTTCAGGAAAAGTGAATCGTTTCTGGCCCAGCGAAAGGCTGATGCTGAGCGACACTGCGTAGGTGTCAGGGACGGAAGCAGACCATTCTGCCCATCAGTGCGTCTCCAAAATGGCTTCCCTGCCTCTGACTTGGGCTTAGTTTGGATTTGAGGTGGCGACTGCTTCTGAACCCTGGCGAGGGAGCCCCTTCCCGTTTCTCGAGAAACCAAGTGGGCGGATCCAGTCGGGGTGGGGAACAGTTTGGGTATTTTCGGGTCCGTGTATGAGGTGATCTCATTGAATGGCAGCAGCCTCGATGGGCCAAATGGCCTATCTCTGTTTCCACGCCTTGTGGGCAGATGGCAGAGTGAGCTTGTGGTGGCACTGTGCCAATAAGACGGATTTGCTCAGTATTCTTTCACAGAAAGGGGTGAGCAGAGTGGGAGAGGAATGTCGTGCCTTCCGAAGAGGGGGATGAGTCAACTTGGAAAAGCCTTTTTATAAGTTAGAGCAAAGCAGCAGGGGCGGGGTGGAATCAGGGTCACAGGGATTTAGATTAGATTAGATTACACTACAGTGTGGAAACAGGCCCTTCGGCCCAACACGTCCACACCGACCCGCCGAAGCGCAACCCACCCATACCCCTACATTTACCACTTACCTAACACTATGGGCAATTTAGCATGGCCAATTCACCTGACCCTGCACATCTTTAGTTGAGCTGCCAGCTGGGGTTAGCAGTTGGCTGTTGAAACTGCTAGATACAGCTCTCTCTCTCTCTCACTCTCTCTCTGCTCGACTGCTTCTCCCCTGGGGACTGCAATCGAGGGGAATCTATTTTTGCTGAATTTGCCGTTGCCAAGGGTGTGTTTATGGGTTGTTGATGAGTAGTTACATGAAATATTAGTTTGTTAAGTAGAGTTAAAGTTAATAGAACATAGAACAGCGCAGCAGTGGAACAGGCTCATTGGATGATGATGTTGTACCAGACGTGACGCCAAATTAAACTAATCCTTTGGGACAATTTAGCACAGCCAATCCACCCGAACCTGCACATCACTGGGCACTATGGGACAATTTAGCAGGATGATGATGTTGTACCAGACGTGACGCCAAATTAAACTAATCCTTTGGGACAATTTAGCACAGCCAATCCACCCGAACCTGCACATCACTGGGCACTATGGGACAATTTAGCACGGCCAATCCACCCTAACCTGCACATCCCTGGGCACTATGGGACAATTTAGCACGGCCAATCCACCCGAACCT
>NW_025215367.1:13378-18412 GCF_004010195.1 Chiloscyllium plagiosum
CTAGTTCTCCCTGTATTCCATGAGTCCTAACCTTGCTAATCAGTCTCCCATGGGGAACCTTGTCGAACGCCTTACTGAAGTTCATATAGATCACATCTATCACTCTGCCCTCCTCAATCTTCTTTGTTACTTTTTCAAAAAAAACTCAATCAAGTTTGTGAGACATGATTTCCCACACACAAAGCCATGTCGACTATTCCTAATCAGTCCTTGCCTTTCCAAATACATGTGCATCTTGTCCCTCAGGATTCCCTCCAATAACTTGCCCACCACTGAGTTCAGGCTATAGTTCCCTGGCTTGATTTTACCACCCTTCTTAAACAGTGGCACCACGTTTGCCAACCTCCAGTCTTCGGCATCTCACCTGTGACTATCGATGATACAAATATCTCAGCAAGAGGCCCAGCAATCACTTCTCTAGCTTCCCACAGAGTTATAGGGTACACCTGATCAGTTCCTGGGGATTTATTCACCATTTCAAGACATCCAGCATTTCCTCCTCTGTAATCTGGACGTTTTGCAAGACGTCACCATCTATTTCCCTACAGTTTCTATCTTCCATATGCTTTTCCACAGTAAATACTGATGCAAAATATTCATTTAGTATCTCCCCCATTTTCTGTGGCTCCACACAAAGGCCGCCTTGCTGATCTTTGTGGGGCACTATTCTCTCCCTAGTTACCTTTTTTTCCTTAATATATTTGTAAAAACCCTTTGCATTCTCCTTAATTCTATTTGTCAGACCTATTTCATGTCCGCGTTTTGCCCTCCTGATTTCCCTCTTAAGCATACTCCTACTTCCTTTATACTCTTCTAAGGATTCACTCAGGAGAAAGTGAGGACTGCAGATGCTGGAGAACTATTGTAAAACATGATTCGGAGATGCCGGTGTCGGACTGGGGTGTACAAAGTTAAAAATCACACAACACCACGTTATAGTCCAACAGGTTTAATTGGAAGCACACTAGCTTTCGGAGCGACGCTCTTTCATCAGGTGACAATCACCTAATGAAGGAGCATCGCTCCAAATGCTAGTGTGCTTCCAATTAAATCTGTTGGACTATAACCTGGTGTTGTGTGATTTTTAACTTTTTTTATTTTAAAACAAATAGAATTATGTTCGCTGGCCCCAAAGTGCTCCCCCACTGACACCTCGCTCACCTGCCCTGCCTTATTTCCCAAGAGTAGGTCAAGTTTTGCACCTTCTCTAGTAGGTGTATCCACATACTGAATCAGAAAATTGTCTTGTACGCACTTAAGAAATCCCTCTCCATCTAAACCTTTAACACTATGGCAGTCCCGGTCGTTGTTTGGAAAGTTAAAATCCCCTACCATAATTACCTATTATTCTTACAGATAGCTGGTATCTCCTTACAAGTTTGTTTAGCAATTTCCCTTTGACTATTGGGGGTCTGTAATACAATCCTAATAAGGTGATCATCCCTTTCTTATTTCTCAGTTCCACCCAAATAACTTCCCTGAATGTATTTCTGGGAATATCCTCCCTCAGCACAGCTGTAATGATATCCCTTATCAAAAATGCCACTCCCCCTCCTCTCTTGCCTCCCTTGCTATCCTTTCTGTAGCATTTGTATCCTGGAACATTAAGCTGCCAATCCTGCCCATCCCTGAGCCATGTTTCTGTAATTGCTATGAGATCCCATCCCATGTTCCTAACCATGCCCTGAGTTCATCTGCCTTCCTGTTAGGCCCCTTGCATTGAAATAAATGCTGTTTAATTTATTAGTCCTACCTTGTCCCTGCTTTCCCTGACTGTTTGACTCACTTCTGTTCTGAGCTGTACTCGTCTCAGATCGAGCTCCCAAAATCCTCCCTGTGATTGTTATCACGTCCCATTCCTGCATTCCTCCAAATCTGTGTAAAGTCATCCCATTCCTAAAAAACCCCTTTATCTGTCACCTGTTCCAGCTCCCACAACCCTCCCTATCTCACACACACACCCATCCCAGGTACTACAGCCCGCTGTATCACCAGTAGTCACTATAATATCAGAGTAAGGTGTGAAAGCAGGAATACTGTACTGGGTGAGATGATCAGTCGTGATCATATTGAATGGTGGGACCGACTCTGTGGTCAAATGGCCAATACCTGCTCTTCTTTCTTGTGCTTCTCTATAAACTTACTATCTCCATAATCTCCTTCATGTCCCAACAGCCCTCCCTATGTGTGTAAGACCCTTCAGTCCCCACAGCCCTCCCTATGTCCATAAACTCCTTCAGTCCCCACGACTCTTCCTATCCATGTAACCTGAATCATTCCCCACAAACCTCCCTAACTCCAACCTCCAAAAGGCCCCACGACCCTCCCTATCTCCATAATCTCATCCTGACCCAACGACCCTCCCGTTCAGAGTAACCTCCTTCAATCCCCATCATTCTCCTGATCTGTGCAACCTCCTTCAGGCCCAACAGCCCTGCAGATCTCTTTGGCCCTTTTCAGGCCCCACAACACTCCCTATCTCCATAATGTTCTTCAGTCACCACGACCTTCCTTATTTCCAAAACAGCTCTTACCTGTTGAACCTGTAAGCTACTTTATTCAGATTGATAAACACAAACTCCCATAACCCTTTCTGTTGCCAGTCTGAAACCAAACAGTGTTAGCCTGATAGTCGGTCGGGAGCTGAAATATCTTTGAAAAGATATGTCAATGATCAATAACTGGGCCCTTATAAATGCTTTTAAGAAAAAGAGAATGTGTTTTTGAACCTGTTGGATTTTATTTTTCTTGGTGTGAATATAAATGGCAGAATAGATACGGATGTAGGAGTGGCTGTACCGAGGATACGGTTTATTTGAATTTTCAGAAACCTTTACACAAGTTTCAATAAGGGCTAAGGAGTAACTTGGTAGAGAATAGGGCACCTTAACTATCAGGAGGTGGGTGAGATATTAGACAAAATAGTGTTGTCAGAATTTACTGTGGACAAAGACATGGAAGCTCAAGAAGTTGGGGAAATAAATAGCGATGTCTTGGAAAGAATCCTCAACAGAGAAGAAAAAATGCTGGAATCTTAAAACAAATAAAGGTAGATCAATCCCCAGTCGCTCATTAGGTCTATCCTTGAATATTATGGGAAGCTAGGGAAGAGATTGCAGTGTCCCTAACAGAGATACTTATATTATCAACAGACACAATGAGTTACCGGAAGATTGGAGGGTGGTTAATGCTGTTCCATCGCTTAAGGACTGCAGGGAAAAGCCAGGAAACTACAGCCCAGTGAGCCAGTGCTGGGTAAGTTGTTGGAGGTGATTCTGAGAGAAAGAAGCTACATATATTTGGAAAGGGCTGATTAGAGATAGTCAGCATGGCTTTGTGAGTGGGAAACCGTGTTTCACAAACTGGATTGACTCTTCGAGGAGTTGACCAAGAGATAGATGAAGGTAGAGCAGTCAACGTTGTCTACATGAACTTCAGCAAAGCATTTGACAAGGTTCCAAGGGATGTAGAACATCTAGTCATGAGGAAGAAGGAAGCTAACTTAAGTTTGAGGAACCAAGGATCAGAAGCAGGGCTCCAGAGAGTTACATGGGGCAGCACGGTGGCTCAGTGGTTAGCACTGCTGCCTCACAGCACTAGGGACGCGATTTCAATTCCAGCCCCAGGCGACTGTCTGTGTGGAGTTTGCACATTCTCTCCATGTCTGCGTGGGTTTCCGACAGGTGCTCCGGTTTCAACCCACAGCCCAAAGATGTGCAGGTTTCGTGAATCAGCCATGCGTTGTTCAAGAAAGGGAATAGAGATAATCCTGGGAATCACAGACCTGTCAGTCTTCTGTCTGTGATGTGCAGATTAGACCATAAGATATAGGAGCGGAAGTAAGGCCATTCGGCCCATCGAGAACACTGATGGGCATTTCAACTCCACTTACCCGCATTCTCCCCGTAGCCCTTAATTCCTTGTGACATCAAGAATTTATCAATTTCTGCCTTGAAGACATTTAGCGTCCCAGCCTCCATTGCACTCTGTGAATGAATTCCACAGGCCCACCATTCTCTGGCTGAAGAACTGTCTCCGCATTTCTGTTCTGAATTTGCCCCCTCTAATTCTAAGGCTGTGTCTACGGGTCCTAGTCTCCTCGCCTAACGGAAACAATTTCCTAGCGTCCACCCTCTCCAAACCATGTATTATATTCTAATTTTCTATTAGATCTCCCCTTAATCTTCTAAACTCCAATGAATACAATCCCAGGATCCTCAGCCGTTCCTCATATGGTAGACCTCCCATTCCGTGTGAATCTCCGCTGGACACGCTCCAGTGCCAGTATGTCCTTCCTGAGGTATGGGGACCAGAACTGGACACAGTACTCCAAATGGGGTCTAACCAGAGCTTTATAAAGTCTCAGTAGCACAACGGTGCTTTTATATTCCAACCCTCTTGAGATAATTGACAACATTGCATTCGCTTTCTTAATCACAGATTCAACCTGCATGCTTACCTTTAGAGAATCCTCAACTAGCACTCCCAGATCCCTCTGTATTTTGGCTTTATGAATTTTTTCACCGTTTAGGAAGTAGTCCGTGCTTGTATTCTTTTTTCCAAAGTGCAAGATCTCGCATTTGCTCACACTGAATTCTATCAGTCATTTCCTGGACCACTCTCCCAAACTGTCTAGATCCTTCTGCAGCCTCCCCACCTCCTCAGTACAACCTGCCTGTCCACCTAACTTTGTATCATCGGCCAACTTCACTAGATTACCCCCAGTCCCTTCAACCAGATCATGAATATATAATGTGAACAGCTGCGGCCCCAACACTGATCCCTGCAGGACACCGTTTGTCACCGGCTGCCATTCCGAAAAAGAACCTTTTATCCCAACTCTCTGCCTTCTGTCAGACAGCCAATCCTCAATCCATACCAGTAGCTCACCTCGAACACCATGGGTCCTCACCTTGCTCAGCAGCCTCCCGTGTGGCACCTTATCAAAGGCCTTTTGGAAGTCTAGGTAGACCACATCCACTGGGTTTCCCTGGTCTAAACTACTTGTCACCTCTTCAAATAATTGTTATGTCG
>NW_025215367.1:19119-24775 GCF_004010195.1 Chiloscyllium plagiosum
CACTATGGGACAATTTAGCACGGCCAATCCACCCTAACCTGCACATCTCTGGGCATTATGGGGCAATTTAGCACTGCCATCCATCCTAACCTGCACATCCCTGGACACTATGGGACAATTTAGCTCGGCCAATCCACTCTAACCTACACATCCTTGGGCACTATGGGACAATTTAGCATGGCCAATCCATCCTAACCTGCACATCCCTGGACACTATGGGACAATTTAGCACGGCCAATCCACCCTAACCTGCACAGCCCTGGACACTATGTGACAATTTAGCACGGCCAATCCACCCTAACCTACACATCCCTGGGCACTATGGGACAATTTAGCATGGCCAATCCACCCTAACCTGCACATCCCTGGGCACTATGGGACAATTTAGCACGGCCAATCCACCCTAACCTGCACATCTCTGGGCATTATGGGGCAATTTAGCACGGCTAATCCACCCTAACCTTCACATCCCTGGGCACTATGGGACAATTTAGCACGGCCAATCCACCCTAACCTGCACATCTTTGGACTGTGGGAGGAAACCGGAGCACCTGGAGGAAACCCCACGCAGACACGGGGGGAGAATGTACAATCTCCTCACAGTCAGTCGCCCGAGGGTGAGATCGATCCCAGACCCCTGGTGCTGTGAGGCAGCAGCGTTAACCATGTTTTGATTTGCTTGGACTTGAAATGTGGTGTAAGAATAAAGTCTGTTTTGCTTAAACTTTGACCGGGTGAATCTCATCCGGAACACTACCTTTTACACTTAGAGTCATAGAGTCACAGAGATGTACAGCACGGAAACAGACCCTTCAGTCCAACCCATCCATGCCGACCCAGATATCCCAACCCAATCTAGTCCCACCTGCCCTGGAATGAAATGAGGATCTCGGCTGTCTCCCTGATATATGTTGAGGGGGTTTGGACTGGTCTACAACTAGCCTGAGTGACTGATTGACCTATGACTTCTCTTAAATCATAAGTTAGGATTGAGCAAATTGAGTGCATTACAGTGAATGTAATATGTTTGGACTTCCAGCAGGCGTTAGATAAGGTCTCACGCAGTAAGCTTCTTAATACGATAAGAGCCAATGGTGTTGGAGGCAGTATATTAGCACAGAGAGTCAGAATGATAGCATTCTGTCACCCCACAGTGGAGTGCTGCGGAAATCATCCCTCGGTCACAATGGTCTATTTTACACAGATTCACCTGAATGACGTGGATGGAGAAAGTTGGTATATTATCGACAAGATTGTAGGTGACACGCAAATAGGTGGGAAAACATATGGTGAGAGAGGATGGCGCAGAGTTTAAAGGGATATAGACAGGTTAACGTGAGTGGGCCGAAACCAGGCAGTTAGAATATAACGAGAGTGTGGCGCTGGGAAAGCACAGCGGGTCAGGCCCACATCCGAGGAGCTGGAGAATCAACTCTTGCTCCTGCTCCTCGGATGCTGCCTGACCTGCTGTGCTTTTCCAGCAACACACTCCCGACTCTGATCTCCAGCGTCCGCAGTCCTCACTTTCTCCGAGTCGGGATACAATGTCGGGAGGTGCTAGGTAATGCACTTTGGCCGGAAGAAGGTAGTCATAGAGATGTACAGCACGGAAACAGACCCTTCAGTTCAACTCGTCCATGCTGTCCAGATATCCTGACTTAATCCAGTCCCATCTGCCAGCACTTGGCCCATATCCCTCCAAACCCTTCCTATTCATGTCCCCCTCCAAATGCCTTTTAAATGTTGTCATTGTACCAGCCTCCACCACTTCCTCTGGCAGCTCATTCCATACACGCACCACCCTCTGTGTGAAAAAGCTGCCCCTTAGGTCTCTTTTATATCTTTCCCCTCTCACCCTCAACCTATGTCCCCTAGTTTCAGGCTCCCCCACCCCAGGGAAAAGACTTTGTCTATTTACCCTATCCATGTCCCCTCATGATTTTGTAAACCTCTATAAGGTCACCCCTCAGCCTCCGACGCTCCAGGGAATACAGCCCCAGCCTGTTCAGCCTCTCCCTGTAACTCAAACACTCCAACTCTGGCAACATCCTTGTAAATCTTTTCTGACCCCTTTCAAGTTTCACAACATCCTTCCTATAGCAGAGAGACCAGAATTGCAAACATAATTTAAAAGTGGGCCTAACCAATGTCCTGTACAGCCGCAACATGACCTCCCAACTCCTGTACTCAATACTCTGACCAATAAAGGAAAGCATACCAAACGCCGCCTTCACTATCCTATCTACCTGCGACTCTACTTGCAATGAGCTATGAACCTGCACTCCAAGGTCTGTTTGTTCAGCAACACTCCCTAGGATCTTACTATTAAGTGTGTAAGTTCTGCCCTGATTTGCTTTTCCAAAATGCAGCACCTCACATTTATCTGAATTAAACTCCATCTGCCACTTCTCAGCCCATTGGTCCATCTGGTCCAGATCCTGTTGTAATCTGAGGTAACCCTCTTCGCTGTCCACTACACCTCCAATTTTGGTGTCATATCCAAACGTACTAACCATACTTCCTATATTCACCTCCAAATCATTTATATAAATGACAAAAAGTAGAGGGCCCAGCACCACTTGTAGCACTCCACTGGTCACAGGCCGACAGTCCGAAAAACAACCCTCCACCACCACCCTCTGTCTTCTAACTTTGACCCAGTTCTGTATCCAAAAGGCTGGTTCTCCCTGTATTCCGTGAGATCTAACCTTGCTCACCAGTCTCCCATGGGGAACCTTCTCCATATAGTTCACATCCACCACTCTGCCCTCATCAGTCCTCTTTGCTACTTCTTCAAAAATACTCAACCCCGGGAGTGGCATAGTGGCTCACTGCTGCCTCACGGCGCCAGGGACCAAGGTTCGATTCCACCCTCGGGCGACTGTCTGCGTGGAGTTTGCACATTCTCCGCGTGTCTGCATGGGATTTCCTCTGAGGGCTCCAGTTTTCACCCACAGTCCAAACATGTGCAGGATAGGGTGGATTGGCCATGCTAAATTGTCCCATAGTGTCCAGGGATGTGCAGGTTAGGGTGGATTGGCCGTGCTAAATTGTCCCATAGTTTCCAGGAATGTGGAGGTTAGGGTGGACTGGCCGTGCTAAATTGTCTCATAGTGCCCAGGGATGTGCAGGTTAGGGTGGATTGGCCGTGCTAAATTGTCCCATAGTGTCCAGGGATATGCTAAATTGCCCCATAGTATCTAGGCACATGTAAATTAGGTGGATGAGCCAGTGGAAATACAGGGATAGGGTTTGGGGGAGGTGAGTCTGGGTGGGATGCTCTTTGGAGGGCCATTGTGAACCTGTTGGGCTGAATGGCCTGTTTCCACACTGTAGGGATTCAGGGTGGATTAGCTATGCTAAATTGTCCCACAGTTCCCAGGGATGTGCAGGTTAGGGTGGATTGGCCGTGCTAAATTGCCCCATAGTGCCCAGGGATGTGCAGGGTAGGGTGGATTGGCCGTGCTAAATTGCCCCATAGTGCCCAGGGATGCGCAGGTTAGGGTGGACTGGCCGTGCTAAATTGTCCCACAGTGCCCACAGATGTGCAGGTTAGGGTGGATTGGCCGTGCTAAATTGTCCCATAGTGTCCAGGGATGTGCAGGTTAGGGTGGATTGGCTGTGCTAAATTGTCCCGTAGTGCCCAGGGATGTGCAGGTTAGGGTGGATTGGCCATGCTAAATTGTCCCATAGTGCCCAGAGATGTGCAGGTTAGGGTGGATTGGCCATGCTAAATTGTCCCATAGTGCCCAGGGATGTGCAGGTTAGGGTGGATTGGCCATGCTAAATTGTCCCATAGAGCCTGGGGATGTTTAGGTTCGGATGGATTGGCCATGCTAAATTATCCCATAGTGCCCAGGGATGTGCAGGTTAGGGTGGATTGGCCATGCTAAATTGTCCCATAGAGCCTGGGGATGTTTAGGTTCGGATGGATTGGCCATGCTAAATTATCCCATAGTGCCCAGGGATGTGCAGGTTAGGGTGGATTGGCCATGCTAAATTGTCCCATAGTGCCCAGGGATGTGCAGGTTAGGGTGGATTGGCCATGCTAAATTGTCCCATAGTGCCCAGGGATGTGCAGGTTAGGGTGGATTGGCCATGCTAAATTGTCCCATAGTGCCCAGGGATGTGCAGGTTAGGGTGGATTGGCCATGCTAAATTGTCCCATAGTGCCCAGGGATGTGCAGGTTAGGGTGGATTGGCCATGCTAAATTGTCCCATAGTGCCCAGGGATGTGCAGGTTAGGGTGGATTGGCCATGCTAAATTGTCCCATAGTGCCCAGGGATGTGCAGGTTAGGGTGGATTGGCCATGCTAAATTGTCCCATAGTGCCCAGGGATGTGCAGGTTAGGGTGGATTGGCCATGCTAAATTGTCCCATAGTGTCCAGGGATGTGCAGGTTAGGATGGATTGGCCGTGCTAAATTATCCCATAGTGTCCAGGGATGTGCAGGTTAGGGTGGATTGGCTCTGCTAAACTGTCCCATAGTGTCCAGGTTAGATGCATTTGTCAGGGGTAACCATAGAGTAATAGGGTAGGGGGAATGGGTCTGGGTGGGTTACTCTTCAGAGGATTGGTGTGGACGTGTTGGCCCCCAGTGGCCTGTTTCCACACTGTCGGGAATCTATGAGAAGGTCTGTGAATGGGGCTTAAGGGTTGGCAAGTTGTGCTGAGGCCTTGGTCAGACCCCAGCTGGAATACTGTGGACAGTGCGGGGGTCCCTTATCTGAGGGATGGTATGGTGTGGAGGAGCCGCTGTTGGACTGGGGGTGGACAAAGTTCAAAATCACACAACACCAGGTTATAGTCCAACAGGGTTCTATTTGGAAGCACTCAGCTTTCAGAGTGCTGACAACCATCTGGTGAAGGAGCAGCACTCCGAAAGCTAGTGCTCCCAAACAACCCTGCTTTCCCTCTCCCTCCCTTCCTACGTACCCCACAATGATTGGTCAGCCCAGAACGAGAGAGTGGTCCCACTCTCAGGATAAAGGGGGTCTGCCACTTTCAACTGAACTGAGGAGAAATGGCCGTTGGTGGTTTTATGTCAATCCAACTCAAAGATTATTGAACAGGGTAGGGGCAATTATGGTTCAGTTACAACTGAAGTCACACGTCGGGCCATGTAAAGCCTGAGTCATCACATCGTGCTGCTTGTTAGCATCTTTAGTTAAGATTAAGGCAAATAGATGATTAGCTATTAATTGTCGCTGCAGGTAAGCTGTATACTAAAGAAGGTGTTTGGTATGCTTGCCTGTATTAGTCAGTGCATTGAGTGTAGGGGGTCGTGTTGTGGCTGTACAGGACATTGGTTAGGCCACTTTTGGAAGACTGTGTTCAGTTCTGGTCTCTCTGCTAGAGGAAAGATGTTGTGAAACTTGAAAGGGTTCAGAAAAGATTTACAAGGATGTTGCCGGGGTTGGAGGGTCTGAGCTACAGGGAGAGGCTGAACAGGCTGGGGCTGTTTTCCCTGGAGCGTCGGAGGCTGAGGGGTGACCCTATAGAGGTTTACAAAATCATGAAGGGGGCATGGATAGGGTGAATTGACAAGAGCTTTTCTCTGGGGTGGGGGGAGTCCAGAACTAGAGGGGCATAGGTTTAGGGTGAGAGGGGAAAGGTTTAAAAGGGAGCTGAGGGGCAACATTTTCACACAGAGGGT
>NW_025215367.1:25768-37116 GCF_004010195.1 Chiloscyllium plagiosum
AGCTGAGGGGCAACTTTTTCACACAGAGGGTGGTACGTGTGTGGAATGAGCTGCCAGAGGAAGTGGTGGAGGCTGGTACAATGACAACATTTAAAAGGCATCTGGATGGGGACATGGATAGGAAGGGTTTGTGGGCTAAATACTGGCAAATGGGACTAGCTTAATTGAGGATATCTGGTCGGCATGGATGAGTTGGGCCGAAAGGTCTGTTTCTGTGCTGGACGTCTCTCTGCCTGGAGTGGCTTGGTTGGTGCTCCTGCAATTCAGCTGCATCGCTGTAGGGTCTGAAGTCACACAGAGACCGTGTTAATGTCTGAATCATCACACTGCGCTGCTTGTTACCATCTTTGTTTAAGAGTTCGGCAAACAGCTATCAATCTGCGGCCTCACCTATAAATAGGAAGCATCTGCCGCATCGAGATGAAGGGGAGATGGGAGGCGTAAGACTGGGATAGTCAATGGATTCTCTGCACGAGAGGAAAAGATGTCTTTAGCTCGATTTCAATCTCACTATCCTGAATTCAAGTGGGCCAGACAAATAGATTTTTTCCAGTCAACCAGACGTCCAATCGATGATAGTTTCCCCAGCCGTCCCAACCGAGACCTGTCTCAACTCTTAATTTATTAATTAACCATTTATATTCGACAAGCCGTGCGCTGGATTTGAACCCAGGTTCCTGACGCATGAATCTGGATCACTTGATTACTGGCCCGCTGATAACACCATTCTGCCTTCACTTTGTAGCCATCTGCGCTCCCCCCACTCCGGGGTTAATTTACCCTTCAACACTCGGGAGGACAGAAGGAGGCCATTCAGGGGCACTGAGTCTATGCTAGCTCTTGGAAATGTCAATAAACTTCAGCACCGCTCAGAGAAAACTCCCACTCACTTTTGACTTGGTGCTTTCCATATTTTTTAATTTATTCATTCACGGGATGAGGCCCATCATTTCTTGCCCTGTCCCTAATTGCCCCAGAGGGACAGTTAAGAGGCAACCCCGTCGCTGTGGGGGGGGGCGGTCTGGAGTTCACGTGTAGGCCCGGACCTGGTAAGGCCGGCAATTTCCTAAAGGACATGGGTGAAGCAGATGGGCTTTCCCTACGGTTCGACAACAGATTCACGGCAATCATTAGATTCCAGAGTCTTTATTGAATTCAAATCCCATCTTCTTTCATGGCAGAGTTCATACCCGGTCCCCAGAATGTCACCTGGGGTTCTGGATTAACAGTCCAGCGATAAATAACAATGGGCCATTGAACGGCAGAGCAGGCTCGATGGGCCGAATGGCCCAATTCTGCTCCCGTAGTGTCAATTTCTACCTTTCTCCATCTCTGAACGAGTGGAATCTCTCCTCAATCCACACCACCCCCCCCACCCCGTATCACGACCTTCGGAGAGTGCGTTGGGGTCTCTATTCCGACCAGCACACTCCGGGGAAAGACTCAACTGCGCCATGGCTTAACGCCAAGGTTAACCAGTCCGGTAGCGTCTGACCCTCTAATGCGAGAGTTCAGTCGCTCTCCCGCGGGTGCGGGCGCGCGCTAAGAGTTAACAAGGTAGGATGACACTTGAAAAGGTTTTGTGACTCACTGTTGTGAGCCGTAGGCGTGGAGCGGAATTATATCTTTGAATCTCATCTCCCATACGGTGTAATTGGCTCAGCAATGTTCAGTTTCATTTACCACAGTTTCTATTTTTGGTTAAAAAAGCCGACCCTCTCCTCGGTAAATGGTGATTTTAAGAACAACGCGAGCCAATCCTCCCTGCTCTGTGTTTCGGTTCCTTGAGTGTTTCCTGAATTCTCTGTCTCGGGACGTTGTGAAACTTGAAAGGGTTTCAGAAAAGATTTACCAGGATGTTGCCAGGGTTGGAGAGTTTGAGCTGTAGGGAGGGGCTGAACAGGCTGGGGCTGTTTTCCCTGGAGCGTCGGAGGCTGAGGGGTGACCTTATAGAGGTTTATATAATCATGAGGGGCATAGATAGGATAAGTAGGCAAGGTCTTTTCCCTGGGGTTGGGGGGAGTCCAGAACTAGAGGGGCATTGGTTTAGGGTGAGAGGGGAAAGATATAAAAGAGACCCGAGGGGCAACTTTTTCACACAGAGGGTGGTACGTGTGTGGAATGAGCTGCCAGAGGAAGTGGTGGAGGCTGAACATTTAAAAGGCATCTGGGTGGGGACATGAATAGGAAGGGTTTGGAGGGATATGGGCCATGTGCTGGCAGGTGGGACTAGATTGGGTTGGGGTATCTGGTCGGCATGGACGGGTTGGACCGAAGGGTCTGTTTCCGTGCTGTCCATCTCTGTGACCTCTCCCCCTCTCTGTGCCCCTCTGTGTGTCTCAGAGAGCTCACTTGCATCCACACCAGCGTCCCCCCCCCCCGTTTTTAAGTACTTTTTTGAGCAGTTTGCTGATCTTTGCGCTGACTCGGTAAGGTCGGGAAGGGGGAATGTGCCTGACCCGAAACATGAACCTCTGGTTTCGCTCCAAGGGTTCCCACCCAGACCTGCTGAGCTCTTCCACCCACTTCTGTTTCCATTTCGCACCCACCCTCCACGCACCCCCCCCCCCCCCCTTCCCACCTGAGCTTGGACGGGGTCGGTCTGGAAACACAGTAAGGGGCAGGTCGCGTTGGGACTGAGGAAGCAGGGGGTGGGGGAGGGACGCGCCGGCGGAGGGTTGAATCCTGGCATTCTGCGGCCGTCAGAGGGTCAGCGTTCGGGCGGGAACGCGCGCGCGCGCGCTGCACGGGTTGGCCATGTTGGAACGGTGCAGCAGGGGTCGATGGGCCGGGCGGCCCCTCCTTCCTTTGTCCTTGCCACTTGACATCGAGGGCGGAGCGGAGGAGTGAGCCATTCTTCCCCCCGCCCCCTCCCCCACCATTCCTCCAACTCCTTTTGTTCCACACCAGCCTCCTCCTATCCCCCTTCTCGCCTCCCTCCCCCCCTCAGCCACCCCTCCCATCTCCCCGTGGCTGTGGTTTGACTTATTGATGTGTTTTGGATCGATTACTGTCACATGTACCGAAGGACAGTGAAAAGTTTTGTTCTGCGTGCAGACCATACCAAACAAGGTGTGTTAAGGTAACGGAACAGGTCGAGGAGTACAGTGTTACGGCTGTGGGGAAGGTGCACAGAGACTGGCATCAACATCAGATTTCAAATCTGAGAGGGCCGTTCATGAGTCTGATAACAGCGGGGAAGAGGCTGTCCTTGAACCTGTCGGTCCATGTGTTTGAGCTTTTGTCCCTCCTGCCTGAGGGAAGAGGGTGGGAGAGATTATAACCGGGGTGGGAGGGGTCTCTGATGATGTCGGCTGCCTTCCCGAGGCAGTGGGGAGTGTAGATGGAGTCGGTGGGTGGAAGGTTGGGTTTGTGTGAGGGACTGGGCTGTGCTCACAGCTCCCTGTAGTTTCTCACAACCCTGGGCAGGGCAGTTGCTGTGATGCATCCGGAGAGGATGCTTCCTGTGGGTGCATCTGTAAAAGAATTGGTGAGGGTCCTTATGGACATGCTGAATTTCCGTAGCGTCCTGAGGAAGGAGGGGTGTCGTTGTGATTTCCTGACTGTCCCACCAACAGACGGAATGTTGGTGACTGTCACTCCCAGGGACTTGACGCTCTTGACCAACTCCACCTCAGCTCCATCGATGTGGACAGGGAGGCGTGCCCTCCACTCCACCTCCTGAAGTTGACGACCAGCTCTTCGGCTTCGTTGATGTTGAGGGAGAGATTTTGTTTTTACACCATTCCACCAGTACTCGGTCCCTGTCCTGTACTCTGTCTCGGCACTGTTTGAGATCTGGCCTACAACGATGGTGTCGTCAGTGATCTTGCAAATGGAGTTCAGATGAAATTCGCCCACGCGGTCAGGAGTGTACAGGGAGTACAGTAAAGGGGCCTACCACACAGCCTTGCAAGGGGTACTGGTCTTGAGGATTATTGGGGAGGAGGTGCTGATGTCTACTGTCGGCCTGTGGGTCAGGAAATCGAGAATCCATTTGCAGAGGGAGGAGCAGAGGCCTACGTCTCAGTGTTTGGAGATCAGTCTGGTTGGGATTATAATGTTGAAGGCACAGCTGAAGAGCTCCTTATTAGTGTGATGTTCTCCCCCTGACAGTGTAAGATGACTTTCTGTTTTGAAAGTCATCCTGGACTCTGTTGATGCTGCCAGACCTGAGTTTCTCCAGCATTTAGAACATAGAGCATAGAACAGGACAGCACAGACCCTTCGGCCCTCAATGTTGTGCTGGCCTTTTATCCTGCTCTAAGATCAGGTCAGTACATTCCCCTTCATTGCACTACCTTCCACGTGCCTCTCTACTTCTGATTTGCGGAGCCCGGAGTCCTTTCCTCTGGTTTCCTTTCCACAGGGCGGCTCAGTAGTTAGCACTGCTGCCTCACAGCGCCGGGGACCCAGTTTCAATCCCACCCTCAGGCGACTGTCTGTGTGGCCAATCTCCCCCTGTTTCTGCATGGGGTTTCCTCCGGGTGCTCCAGTTTCCTCCCACAGTCCAAAGATGTGCAGGTTAGGGTGGATTGGCCGTGCTAAATTGTCCCATAGTGTCCAGGGATGTGCAGGTTTGAGTGTGTGTGTGAGTCTGTGTGTGTATGAGAGTGTGTGAGTGTGAGTCTGTGTGTGAGTCTGTGTGTGTGTGAGTCTATGTGTGTGTGAGAGTGTGTGAGTGTGAGTGTGTGTGTGAGTCTGTGTGTGTATGAGAGTGTGTGAGTGTGAGTCTGTGTGTGAGTCTGTGTGTGTGTGAGTCTATGTGTGTGTGAGAGTGTGTGAGTGTGAGTGTGTGTGTGAGTCTGTGTGTGTATGAGAGTGTGTGAGTGTGAGTCTGTGTGTGAGTCTGTGTGTGTGTGAGTGTGAGTGTGTGTGAGAGTGGGTTTTGTTTTCATGCCTTCACAGAATGTGGATATCACAGGCGAGGCCCAGCATTTATTGCCCCGTCCCTAATTGCTCAGAGGGGGGCAGTTCAGTGTCAACCGCATCGCTGTGGGTCTGGTGTCACGTATAGGCCCAGACCAGGTCAGGATGACAGCTTCCTCCCCTCAAAGACGTTAGTGAACCCGATGAGTCTTTATGACAAACGACTCTCAGACATCATTAATTCCAAAGTTTTACTGAATTCAATTTCCAATATCTGCTGTGTCGGGATTTGAACCGGGCACGCCAGAGCTATTAGCTGGGTCTCTGGATTAAGAGTCCTGCGAAAGCGCCCCTGGAGCGCGTGCGTGTGGAGCAGATTAAGTTGAGGCTTTCTGGTTAACCTAGTTATTTGGAAAGGCAAAAGGCATAGGGGAGCGGGTGGGGAGCAATACGGTAATGCTGGGCCGAGCACATAAACAAGGCCTCTTTCTGTGCTGTAACATATCGCAGTTACCTCACTCAACAGGGTCTCGCAGTGCTCTGAGAGTTAAACGCAGTAGATCCCTTTTCCAGATCTGCACTCTTTGAAAACAGCATTCAGGTGAAACTTAAGAATTTCTGAATCATTATAGAGTCATGGAGGTGTCCAGCACAGAAACAGACCCTTCGGTCCAAGCCGACCAGATATCCTAACCGAATCTCATCCCATTTGCCTGTCTCGTTCCATTAATCTTGACATCAGACCTCTGTGCTTCACTTAGGCAGGTGACAGAATAAAATTAATTCCTCGTCTGTCTCACAGCCACCAGCCAAATTGCACACAATCCGGAGGCCAGCAGTTCACTTTGAAATGTTCATTCACTCATGAGACACGGTGTCCCTGCCTGGACTACCAGTGATCGCCCCCCACCCACCTTGAAAAGGTGGGGGTAAGCGGCCATCTTGAACCACTGCAGGCCATGCGCTGTGGGTTAGACCCACGATGCCCTGGGGGAGGGAGGTCCAGGATTCTGACCCAAGGAACGGCCAGGATGGGGAGTGGTGGGAACTTGCGGGGAGGGGGTGGAGGGGAGCGGTGGTGTTCCCATGTATCTACTGCCCCTTGTCCTTCTAGACGGAAGTGGTCGTGGGTTTTGGCAGGTGCTCTGAGGAGCCTCGGGGAGTTGCTGCAGTGCGTCTTGTAGATGCTACTGAGGGGTGGAGGGACTGAGTGCGGCGTCAACCGAGCGGGGGCTGCTTTGTCCCTGGATGGGGTCGAGGGGTATGAGAAGAGAGTGGGAGGTTGACTCTGAGATAGAGAGTAAGCCGTGGTGGGTTTGAATACCATGGCGGAGTCAATGGGCTGAATGTCATCCTCCGACTTCGATTTTCCACGCCTCTGCATTCCCATCAAACCGACTCAAAGAACAAGGGCAGCAGATACATGGGGACACCACCCTTCTGCAAGCACCCCCTCCCAGCCCCTCCCCATCCTGGCTGCCCCTTCAGTGTAACAGGCTCCCAATGTCCTGCCACTCCCGCCCACTACAACATGGGTCTCAAGGCAGGAGTGATTAACGATGGTTGGTAAATGCTGTATTGGCCGGCGATGCCCATATTCCACAAATGCAGAGCTGTCCACAACCTGCACTGTTTTCAGACTAAACTGGTACGACATGGATAGGGTAAATAGACAAGGTCTCTTCCCTGGGGTCGGGGAGTCCAGAACTCGAGGGCAGAGGTTTAGGGTGAGAGGGGAAAGATAAAAAAAGGACTTAAGAGGCAACTTTTTCACCCAGAGGGTGGTACCTGTGTGTAATGAGCTGCCAGAGGGTGTGGTGGAGGCTGGTACAATGACAACATTTAAAAGATGGATGCAGGGATATGAAGGGTTTAGAGGGAAATGGGCCGGGTGCTGGCAAATGGGAACTGATTAATTTGGGATATCTGGTCGTTGTGGATAGGTTGGACCGAAGGATCTGTTTCCGTGCTGTACATCTCTATGACTCTATGGTCAGTATGGAGGGGATGGGCCGAAGTGTCTGTTTCCGTGCTGTACATCTCTATGACTCTATGGTCAGTATGGGCGGGATGGGCCGAAGGGCCTGTTTCCATGCTGTACATCTCTATGACTCTATGGTCAGTATGGAGGGGATGGGCCGAAGGGTCTGTTTCCGTGCTGTACATCTCTATGACTCTATGGTCAGTATGGAGGAGTTGAGCGGAAGAGTCTGTTTCTATGCTGTACATCTCTGTGACTCTATGGTCAGTATGGAGGAGTTGGGCCGAAGGGTCTATTTCTGAGCTGTACATCTCTGTGATTCTATGGTCAGTATGGATGGGATGGGCTGAAGGGTCTGTTTCCATGCTGTACATCTCTATGACTCTATGGTCAGTATGGAGGAGTTGGGCGGAAGGGTCTGTTTCCGTGCTGTACATCTCTATGACTCTATGGTCAGTATGGACGGGATGGGCCGAAGGGTCTGTTTCTGAGCTGTACATCTCTGTGACTCTATGGTCAGTATGGAGGAGTTGGGCCGAAGGGTCTGTTTCTGAGCTGTACATCTCTATGACTCTATGGTCAGTATGGAGAAGTTGGGCCGAAGGGTCTGTTTCTGAGCTGTACATCTCTGTGACTCTATGGTCAGTATGGAGGAGTTGGGCCGAAGGGTCTGTTTCTGAGCTGTACATCTCTATGGCTGGTTTCTAAACCAGGAATCTCGGGATCAAGTGGAAACCAGTGAAGGTGTCCTGATGAGAATTGTAGAGATTGGAACAGAGACGTGGTGGTTCTCATTGACTATAATATCTGTGATTGGGACTGTTAATGTTGGACTAATAAGGAAGCCCTGGCTGGCCAATCTAAACGGGAGATTACTTTCATGATTTAATTAAGTGTAACACTGAATAATATCCCACTTTATTGACTGCCTCTTTTGTTAAGTATTTTCTAATACATTTACGGTGTGTTCAAGAGCTTAATGTAATAGAAAACTGAAAATTTTCAAATCTCTGTTCAATTTCACAAGCATGAGGCGATGGTTATGTATCAAATTAATGAAAATATATTCAAGATAAGTTGTTCTGAGCTATATATATTTTAAGTGCACATAATAAATACAGATCAAAAAGCATAAATACAAGCAAGAGATTTAAAATCTCTGCAGTTCAGGGACTGACTCTGAACTGGCCAGCCACATCGAGTGTCTCTTAGAATCCCCACAGTGTGGAAACAAGTCCATACCAACCCTCCAAAGAGTCACCCACACAGAATCATTACCCTACCCCATTACTCTACACCTACCCCTGACTAAGCACCTCACCTGCACATCCCTGGGCACTATGGGACAATTTAGCATGGCCAATTCAATTTGGATTTTAGCTTGCAGGAGGAAACCGGAGCACCCGGAGGAATCCCCACGCAGACACGGGGGGAGAATGTGCAAGCTCCACACAGACAGTCGCCCGAGGGTGGGATTGAACCCGGGTCCCTGGCGCCGTGAGGCAACAGTGCTAACCACTGAGCCACTTAGCCGCCCATTGTGTATTGTAAATAAAGGGTGACTTGGTGATGGGATACAGGCCTCTGTGCAATTATTTCACATCTCTTCTTGCAGCTAATAATTGGTAAACACCATGCTTTGGTTAATTCAATAGAGCTTGGCTAAAGAGTCTCACTTTTAAAGTGTAAATCTGTTTGGTGTGAGGTTAAGGCATCCAAAAGGGGATCCTTTATATTAAATTAAACTCCTCACTCTGGGATACGTTCTGTGGAATCGTAACGTAGTGTGGAACGCTAAAACATAACAAGTTAAACAGGAGACTCCGAGAGTCTAGGGACTGACTCTGAGCTGGTTAGTCAGAGTGCCTGATGAAGCTCTCATGTCGATTTTCCTGCTTCTCGGATGCTGCCCGACCTGCTGTGCTTTTCCAGCACCACTCTAATCGTCACACACAGTCCCTTTTTCCAGACTTCAAGACAAGACAACAGTTGTAGGAAGGGGTGACAGTGTGTCTGATGACAGTATCTATTTATACACCCACGCTCAGCAAGTGGATCCAGGCGCAGTGTTACCCGACAGACAGAAAGCGCCAGAGAGCAACTGCAGAGAGAGAGAGAGAAAGAGAGTTCATGTTTTTGAGTTCCCGTAACCCTTCTTCAGAAGCGAAGGAAAAGTTGAGTTAAAGGGCTGGGTTTTTCGGGAAAGGGGGCAAAAGGGGACCACGGTCGGGGTAAACTCACAGCGGAGGGGGACCCTGGTATGCGCTTGTCGTAATGTCTCCACCTCTGCCTTCTCTAGAGGCGACCATAACGTGTCAAAAGAGGTTGGTTGAAAATATCTCTTAATTAGGACACGGCACGTTCGCCTTTATTGGTCAGGGAATTGAGTATAAGAGTCAGGTTTGTCATGTTGCAGCTTTGTAAGACTTTAGTTAGGCCGTACTTAGAGTATTAGATGTACAGCACGGAAACAGACCCTTCAGTCCAACTCATCCATGCTGACCAGATATCCCATATTGTTCATGTGGAGGTCCTGGAGTTGGACTGGTGTGTTAAAAATCACACAACACTAGGTTACAGTCCAACAGGTTTAATTGGAAGCACTAGCTTTCGGAGCGACGCTCCTTCATCAGGTGGTTGTAGAACAGGAGTAACGCTCCGAAAGCTAGTGTGCTTCCAATTAAACCTGTTGGACTATAACATGGTGCACTGTGTTCAATTCTGGTTACGGATAGGGCTTCGGAGAGAGTGCAGAAGAGGTTTCCCAGGATGCTGCCTGGATTAGAGGGTGCGGAGCTATAGGGAGAGGCTGGAAAATCTCAGGTTGTTAATCTCTGGAGGCTGAGGGGAGACTTGATAGAAGTCTGTAAAATTGTGAGGTGCACAGATAGGGGCTGATGGTCAGAATGTTTTCCCCAGAGTTGAACTGTCTCATACCAGGGGGCATACATTGAAGGTGAGGGAGATAAAGTTCAAAGGGGAGAGATTTAAGAAGGACCTGAGGGGTAACTCTTTCACACGGAGAGTGGTGCGCATATGGAAAGGGCTGCCAGAGAAAGTGGTTGAGGCTGGTACAATAACAACGTTGTAAAAATATTTGGCTAGATACATGGATGGAACGGATTTAGAAAGATATGGATCAAATGCAGGCAATTGAAACCAACTGAGTGGTCAGCACAGACCAGTTCGGACCGAAGTCCTGTTTCCATGCTGTATTACTTTATGAGTCCAGCTGATGTGAGGGACAGGTCTTTTTTATACAGAGCATGGTGGGAGTGTCAAACGCACTGCCAGAGGTGGGGGTGGAGGCAGGTACGATGGGGGCGTTTGAGGGGCTTTTAAATAAACACATGAATATGCAAGGGATGATGGGATATGGACCAAGGGCAGGCAAGAGGGGATCGTTTAATTTGGCGTCGTGCTTGTGGGCCGAAGGGCCTGTGCCTGTGCTGTACTGTTCTGTGTTCTGTGACACGTGGGGTCAAATGTGCCTCAGTGCTTTCCTGCCCATATCGGAGACGGAGAGGGAAGACAAAATTGTGGCGAGATTTGCAGAGCGCGGGAAGACAGTTTGAACGGGGTCCTGCAGAGATGATGTTAACAGAATGCGCGATGTTGCAAATCAGTGCAGAGGTTCACTCCTTGAGTAGGTATTATCGAGTCAGAGAGAGACGCACAGCACGGAAACAGACCCTTCGGCCCAACCCGTCCATGCCGACCAGATATCCCAACCCAATCTAGTCCCACCTGCCAGCACCCGGCCCATATCCCGCCAAACCCTTCCTAATCCTGTCCCCATCCAGATGCCTTTTAAATATTGTCATTGTACCAGCCTCCACTACTTCCTCTGGCAGCTCATTCCATACACGCACCACCCTCTGTGTGAAAAAGTTGTGCCTTAGCACCCTTTATATCTTTCCCCTCTCACCCTAAACCTACTCCCTCTAGTTCTTGACTCCCCCACCCCAGGGGGAAAAACTTTATCTATTTACCCTATCCATGTTCCTCATAATTTTGTAAACCTCTATAAGGTCACCCCTCAGTCTCCATTGCACCAGGGAAAACAGCCCCAGCCTGTTCAGCCCCTTCCTGTAGCTCAAACCCTTCAACCCCAGCAACATGCTTGCATTCTTGTATAGAATCCTGAAGTGAGGTTTTAAGAGCGTGGGTCCACTGTTCAGCAACACGCACGTTCCATACAATGGACTGACTCACAGATACACACAGAGAGATGCTGGGCAAAGAGGTGAGGGAGGGTTGGAAGGACGGATGTGATGATAGGGAGACGTCAGGAGGGAGTGAGAGAGTAGAGTTACGAAGGGAAGTAGGGTTACACAGGGGAGGGATTGAGAGGGAGTGGGGTTACAGAGCTCAGGGAGTTACAGAGGGGAGGGAGTTACAGAGGGGAGTGGGGTTACACAGGGGAGGGAGAGGGGTTACAGAGGATAGCGGAGTTACAGAGAGGCAGTGGAGTTACAGAGGGGAATGGGGTTACAGA
>NW_025215367.1:42467-48522 GCF_004010195.1 Chiloscyllium plagiosum
ACTAGAGGGTATAGGTTTAGGGTGAGAGAGGAAAGATATAAAAGAGACCTAAGGGGCAACTTTTTCACACAGAGGGTGGTACGTGTGTGGAATGAGCTGCCAGAGGAAGTGGTGGAGGCTGGTACAATTGCAACATTTAAAAGGCATCTGGATGGGGACATGAATAGGAAGGGTTTGGAGGGATATGGGCCGGGTGCTGTTAAGTGGGACTAGACTAATTTAGGATATCTAGCCGGTATGGACGGGTTGGACCGAAGGGTCTGTTTCCGGTGCTGTACATCCCTCGGACTCTATAACCTGTGAGGCCGACGGTGCTGTTGTCGAGGTGGAATATAATCAGGTGTTAATCCACATCAAGCTGGGGTCATACTTGGTGCTCTGAGTTAATCCAGGCAAACGTTCAGGGGGGAAGGAGCCAGACGTGCCTGAGAAATATCAACCAGAGGGTGAGAAGGCAGTGGCTGGAGATGGCTAACACGCTGCGCAGTTCTGCCGATTTTGAATCTGACAATTGCACAGGGACCATTAATGTGTCAGTCTCCCGAGCGCAAACAGCCATTTAAACCCTGACTTCTATTGTCCCCTCCTCTAGTGGAGCAATACAAGGTTCCTTCAGACATAAACATTGTCCAGGCTGCTGGGGTGTTGTTCTCAATGAGTCAGCGAGCACACAGGGTCCAACAACGTTTAGATGGAGAGCTGCAAGTTATTCTAGCTCTGAAACAGAATTTGTGTTTGCAAAAACGAAAATGTGGGAGAACAGATCATCAGGAAAATATTCAGCTTCCTTCAGCCGAATGGGTTGGTGTCACCCCTGGCCTGTGCTTTGACACGCGTGTCGGTTTGTTCAGTCTGTGAGTGTATGTTGTGCTGCGGCTGCCTCTGGGACACTGCGTTCAGCGCCAGTCTCCCTGCTATGGGAAAGCCTTTTGTGAAACTTGAAACGGTTCAGAAAAGATTTACAAGGATGTTGCCGGGGTTGGGGGGATTGAGCTACACGGAGAGGCTGAAGAGAATCATAGAAGCCCTGCAGTGTGGAAGAAGGCCATTCGGCCCATCAAGTCGATTTGGCCAATAGTGCCCAGGGATGTGCAGGTGAGGGTGGATTGGCCGTGCTAAATTGTCCCATAGTGCACAGGGATGTGCAGGTTAGGGTGGATTGGCCGTGCTAAATTGTCCCATAGTGTCTAGGGACGTGCTAAATTGCCCCATAGTGCCCAGGGATGTGCAGGTTAGGGTGGATTGGCCGTGCTAAATTGTCCCATAGTGTCCAGGGATGTGCAGGTTATGGTGGATTGGCCGTGCTACATTACCCCATAGTGCCCAGGGATGTGCAGGTTAGGGTGGATTGGCCGTGCTAAATTGTCCCATAGTGCCCTGGGTGTGCAGGTTAGGGTGGATTGGTCGTGCTAAATTGTCCCATAGTGCCCAGGGACGTGCAGGTTAGGGGGGATTGGCCATGGGAAATTGCCCTGTCGCTTCGCAGGGATGGGCAGGCTGGGTGTAGAAGCCATGGGAAGTGGCAGCGTTACAGTTGGGTTGCGCTTCGGAGAGTGGGTTTGGACTTGATGGGCCGAATGGCCTGCTTCCACACTGTAGAGATTGCCAGGACTCTCAGCTGTGGACACACAGGTCGGTGGCAGGGAAGAGTTAAGGTGAGTTGCCTTTGTTGTAGCCGACATATCCAAGAAAGGAGATTAATTTCTGGTGATAGGGAGTGAGATCCTGTGGAATCTGTCTGAAGGAGCTTGTCAGCTCTGCTGTTAAAGTTAATTTAAAATCATTTTAATAGATGCAAGACCATGCCGGGTGACACAGGTGTTGATGATTAACTTTAATTCTTTGGGTCTCTCTTCTTCACAGTAATTGGCAATAATTAAATCCACCGTAATTAGGTGTCATTGTCATGTAAATATATGCGCAAAGTGCCATAAGTGCCTTCCTCTCCACTCACTTCCCCACCCTCCCTCCACCTCCCTCACCCCCACCCCCCACCTCCCCTCCCCTGCCTCCAGGATGTTTTCAACGCACCCAATTTCCTTCAGCGATGTTAGGCCGGGCCTGATCAGAGGGAGGCTGAACTTAAAGGCCTCAGGCCTGAGAGAGGGCAGTTGGCGCTACCCCGCACTTGTGCGTGCAGTTCCCTGGCCAGCTACTTGTGTAGGCCCCTTCTCCACCAGGAGAAGGGGGTGGGAGGGGAAGCTTGAGATTTTGGGGGTAACTGCGAAATTTTATTTGTTGGGGACTGCTCTTGTCAACCCTTCCAGGTGCTGTAACATAGCAACCGGGCGTCCATTTTGATTCCTTCACTTGATGGGACAAATAGCCATTCTGTTAAACAGTCGGCGTTCGACAGGACTGTGTCGATGGGCTGGTAATCCTCAGACCGAAGCTCTGCAGTCGTGGGTTCAAATCCCATCGCTCCCACCCACAATGGGAAGTTATTAGGATTTGGATTCAATTTAATAAAGAGGGCTGGTCTAATGATAACTGTGAAACTATTCTTGTAGGGATAAAAATGACCCACCTGGCTCACTAAAGCCCCCTTACGGCCAAGGGGAAATCTAGTGTCCTTATCTGGGCCTACTCATAACTCCAGACCCCTCTTGGTTTGTTGATTCATAAGTACCCCTCTGAACTGACCCAAGTGAGCCGCTCTGGTCATTGGGTAATTAGGAATGGGCAATAGCCAACGAATCTCATATCATGTCAGAACGCAAAACTATGCACAGCAAGATCCCACTGACAGGGACCTGATAGTGGTGAGGTTGGAGCATGAACGTTGGGCCCATGGGAAAATTCTGTTGCTGTTCTCGTGCCTTGTCGATGGGGGGGGGACAAGCATCTGCCCAATCTGGGCCTACACGTGACTCAGACCCACAGCGACATTTAACGATGAGGTAATACATCGTGGTCTAGCCAGCAACCCCTCACCCCATGAATGAATAACAACAGAAACGAGTGAACGTTCAGTAATCCAATTTCAGAATCTATTGCCATTTTTGATTTTTATGCGGTTCTCAAACCTTCCCTTGCCACCTCGATGGACCCCCTTCGTTCTAACCCTCATTATAACCAAACAAATCATAATCTCAATGTCCAGGATAACCAGCACTCACATAAAAGGCGATTAATTCCCTCAGGTTTATGGTTATGTATGGTCCCAAAAGATTGCGCTGTGCGCTGGTTTAGTGTTGATGCTAAACTATTTATTGCAAATGAGTTCAAAAATGATTGTAAAATATTGCGGCGCAGGATGTTACATGAATGCATTTAAATGCGAGGCAGCCGGAGAAATTAAACCCTCTGGTGCTCCTTTTGAAATTCCTAAATAATGGGATCAGCGAGATTGATTTGAAACTATCCTCGGCTGTTTTATGAAAGCTGGGCATCGGGGTCAGATCCAAGAAACGGCAGAAAGATAAGACGGCTGGCCATCGTTTGTTTAAACTCTCCCCAAAGTCTGGTCAAACTGTGGCTGAAGGAGGTGGTTTCAGGATTCTGATGCAGTGACAGCGGAGGAACGGTCAATATATTTCCAAGTTGGAACGGGGGGGTGGCTCAGAGGGGAGCCCGCAGCGGGAAATGACTCTGAGTATCTGCTGCCCTTGTCACCTCGAGATGGAAGTGGTCGTGGGTTTGGAAGGTGCTGTCCAAGGATTTCTGCGGAGTCGCAGCGGTGCGTCTTGTATTGAACTGAATTGAATCGATTGTCCCGTGTACCGAGGCTTTGTCTAGCGAGCGATCCAGGCAGCTCACAGAGTTAAGCAGCATCGATAGTAAATAATAGGGAAACAGCGGCAACAACAAAAACACAGGGACAGGCGAATGTTTGTGAGGCCATTCAGTATTCTAACAGCAAGAGGGTAGAAACTGTTTGGAAACCGGCTGGTGCGTGTGCTCAGGCTTCTGTCCCTTCTCCTCGATGGTAGAGGTTGTAGACAAACACTGCCAGGGTGGGCTGGGTCTTTGAGAACGCTGGCGGCCTTCCCTTGACCCTGGTAGATGGATTCTGTAGATGGGAGGTTGGCCTTTGTAATTGTCCGGGCCGAGCTCCCCACTCTCTGTAACCGTCTCCGATCTTGAGGGGGACAGATGCCGTACCAGGTAGTGGTACATCCAGACAGTAGATGGGAGGTTGGCCTTTGTGATTGTCCGGGCCGAGTTCCCCACTCTCTGTAACCCTCTCCGATCTTGAGGGGGACAGATGCCGTACCAGGTAGTGGTACATCCAGACAGAATGCTCTCGATGGGGCACCTATACAAGTCGGCGAGGGTATTCGCCGTCATGCCAAATTCCCTCAGCCGCCTGGGGAAGAAGACGGTACACACCGCTGCGACCGAGCATCCATGGTCGACAGAGTGGATGTTTGGGGATGTGGTGCCAATCTAGAGGGGGCTGCTTTGTCCTGGGTGGTACCTTGTAGATCGCTCAGGCCTGCGGCTGAGCTTCGATGGTGGAGGGAGTGGACGTGAATGATGGTGGATAGGATCAGAAAGTGCGGCGCTGGAAAAGCACAGCCGGTCAGGCAGCATCCGAGGAGCGGGAGAGTCGATCATTCGAGCATAACTTTTGTCCGAAACGTTGACTCTCCTGCTCCTCAGATGCTGCCTGACCGGCTGTGCTTTTCCAGCGCCGCACACGTTTCGGACTCTGATCTCTGGCGTCTACACTCCTCACGTCCTCCCAGGTGGTGGACAGGGATACCAGTCCAGCATGGGCATTGCTCTGGATGGTGTCAAACATCTCAGAGACGCAGTCTAAGAATAAGGAGTGAGCCACTCCGGACTGAGACGCAGAAGAATTTCATTCCCCCCCCCCCCCCCCCCCGGAGAGTTGGGAACCTCTGGAATTCTCTCCCACAGGAAACTGTGGGGTCAGTTCATGAGATACGTTCAAGAGGGAGCTGGACGTGACCCTTGTAGGTAAAGCAAGAAGGGCTTCAGAGAGAGAAAGCAGGAATAAGCTGCTGAGATTGCATGATCTTACTGAATGGAGGTGCAGACTTGAAGGGCCGAATGGCCGACTCCTGCACCTATTTTCTTTGTTTCTTGAGTGTTACTGGAGCTGCACCCATCCAGGGTAAGTGCTACCAATGAGCATCGGGGGGTGGAGGGAGGGGGTGCGATGCCAATCGAGCGGGGGGCTGCTTTGTCCCTGGATGGGGTCGAGCTTCTCGAGTGTTGTTGGAGCTGCCCCCCACCCAGGGGCAAGTGGGGGGTGTTCCCTCACCCTCCTGACTCATGCCCTTGTTAATGGTGGGTGGGAGAGGGGTGAGTTACTCGCTGCAGGATTCCCCTCGGCACGGAGATTTGGTGACTGCCCCGGGAGCCGGAGGTGAGAGAGCGGGGGAGCGTAACACTCGCTCCACACGGGTGCCGACAGACAACGGACCCCCAGGGGCTTCAGCTCCCACCCCCCATCCCCATCGACATCTCGGGGTTCACCGCAGACTCCTGACTTGTCAAACCCCTTCTACAGCTGCAGCTGCCCAACACCAACCCCGTGACGGAACACGCATCACAAACATTTGTGGGGCCCGGACCCCGCAGAACGTCCCAAGACCCCCAACACCCGAAGGAGAGGGAGAACCATTCAGTGCCATGGGACTTGAGCAACGCTAGAAACGAGACAGGGTCCCCCCCACCCCCAGCCCAGGACAGTTTGCAAGAAACAACAAAGTAGCATTAATCCCGTTCGAGAGGAGAGTGACGACACATTGTTGAGCAGATGGGGGAGAGGGCCCCAACGGACTGGTTTGCGATGACCGACAGCTAACTTCCAAAGCCTCGGTTAGAAACTTTGGCAGGCAGGCTCTGGTCAGGTCCGACATTGACCTGAGGGGGGAACTCGACAGGGCAGGTAGCAGAGAGGCTCCGAGACAGGGAATTACACTGTCTGGCAACCAGGTCGATGAAGACTCAACCGGCCCACCCCCCACCCCACACTCACACCCTCACACACACACTCACACTCACACACACACACACTCACACACACACACTCTCTCTCACACACACACACACACACACACACACTCACACACACACACTC
>NW_025215367.1:52097-65222 GCF_004010195.1 Chiloscyllium plagiosum
AAATGTTGTCATTGTACCAGCCTCCACCACTTCCTCTGGCAGCTCATTCCATACACGTACCACCCTCTGTGTGAAAAAGTTGCCCCTCAGGTTCCTTTTATATCTTTCCCCTCTCACCCTAAACCTATGCCCCTCTAGTTCTGGACTCCCCCACCCCAGGGGGAAAAGACTTTGTCTGTCTACCCTATCCATGCCCCCTCATGATTTTATAAACCTCGATAAGGTCACCGCTCAGCCTCCGACGCTCCAGGGAAAACAGCCTGAGGGCTGAGTGGGGTTTGTTAAGGGAGGACGACGTCTTTAGAAACCAGCTTGTCCATCTGACCCAGTGCTCACCTAATTTTTCTGCTGCACCTCCAACACCGTTTTAGATCAGATTAGATTAGATTACAGTGTGGAAACAGGCCCTTCGGCCCAACATGTCCACACCGACCCGCCAAAGCGCAACCCAACCATACCCCAATCCCTACATTTACATTTACCCCTTTACCTAACACTACGGGCAATTTAGCATGGCCAATCCACCTGACCTGCACATCTTTGGACTGTGGGAGGAAACCGGAGCACCCAGAGGAAACCCACGCAGACACGGGGAGAATGTGCAAACTCCACACAGTCAGTCGCCTGAGTTGGGAATTGAACCCGGGTCTCTGGCACTGTGAGGCAGCAGTGCTAACCACTGTGCCACCGTGCCGTTTCAAGGCCTATTGAATAATGAAAACGGCTCATTATCCACTTACCTGCCCACTTCCCACTTCCCATCACTGATTTAACATTGCATCTTCTCGGACCTAACCACCCAGATTTACTCAGATCCTCTTTGCACACAGCCCCTTTGGGACAAGAGCAGTGTTCTCCTCAGAGTCTCACAAAGTCAACCAGAAACATCCGGAAAGGATGTGTCACTTGGAACATTCAGTGAGCTCCCACCCGATTTGCCAATTAACTCGATATTCTTTTCTACTTTAATCTCCACGGGCGGGTGAGGGGGTGGACGGCTGAGCCAAGCATTAATTGCCTCAACCCCAATTGCCCAGAGGGGGGCAGTTAAGAGTCAACCCCATCGCTGTGGGTCTGGAGTCGCGTGTAGGCCCCGACCGAGTAAGTGTCCTTCCCTGAGGCCCAAGAGTAAACCAGATGGGTGATTTTATTCCCCCAACAATGGTTCTCATTAGATTCTTAATTTCTGATTCACGCTTTTTAAAAAAAAACAGAATTCAGATTTCGCTGTGGGCAGGAACTGAACCCGAGCGCCCAGAACATTCCCTAAGTCCCTGGATTAACAGTCCATCGATAATGGCGCCAGGCCATTGCCTCGACACCAATGCCTACCATGGTCTCATAACTGTAGAAGGGATATAGAATTATACAATCCCGAAATAGGCCCTTCGGCCCAACAAGTCCACACCGACCCTCCAAAGAGTAACTGCCCAGACGCATTCCCCCTACCATCTTATCCAACAGTTACCCCTGACTAATGCAGCTAACCCGCACATCCCTTGGCACTATGGGGCAATTTAGCACGGCCAATCCACCCGAACCTGCACATCCCAGGGCACTATGGGGCAATTTAGCAAGGCCAATCCACCCTAACCTGCACATCCCTGGGCACTATGGGGCAACTTAGCACGGCCAATCCACCCTAACCTGCACATCCCTGGGCACTATGGGACAATTTAGCACGGCCAATCCACCCGAACCTGCACATCTTTGGACTGTGGGAGGAAACCTGAGCACCCGGAGGAAACCCCACCCAGACACAGGGAGTATGTGCAAACTCCACACAGACACGGGGAGTAGGTGCAAACTCCACACAGACACGGGGAGTATGTGCAAACCCCACACAGACACGGGGAGTATGTGCAAACCCAACACAGACAGGGGGAGTATGTGCAAACACCACACAGACACGGGGAGTAGGTGCAAACTCCACACAGACACGGGGAGTATGTGCAAACCCCACACAGACACGGGGAGTATGTGCAAACCCCACAAAAACACAGGGAGTATGTGCAAACCCCAAACAGACACGGGGAGTATGTGCAAACCCCACAAAAACACGGGGAGTATGTGCAAACCCTACACAGACACGGGGAGTATGTGCAAACCCCACACAGACACGGGGAGGATGTGCAGACCCCACACAGACACGGGGAGTATATGCAAACCCCACACAGACACGGGGATGATGTGCAAACCCCACACAGACACGGGGAGGATGTGCAAACCCCACACAGACACGGGGAGTATATGCAAACCCCACACAGACACGGGGAGTATGTGCAAACCCCACACAGACACAGCGAGTATGTGCAAAATCCACACAGACATGGGGAGAATGTGCAAATCCCACACAGACACGGGGAGTATGTGCAAACCCCACAAAAACACGGGGAGTATGTGCAAACCCTACACAGACACGGGGAGGATGTGCAAACCCCACACAGACACGGGGAGTATGTGCAAAATCCACACAGACACGGGGAGAATGTGCAAAAATCACACAGACACGGGGCGGATGTGCAAACCCCACACAGACCGGGGGAGTATATGCAAACCCCACACAGACACGGGGAGTATGTCCAAAACCCACACAGATACGGGGAGAATGTACAAACCCCACACAGACACGGGGAGTATGTCCAAAACCCACACAGACACGGGGAGTATGTGCAAACCTCACACAGACACGGGGAGAAAGTGCAAACCCCACACAGACAGGGGGAGTATGTGCAAACCCCACACAGACACGGGGAGAATGTGCAAACCCCACACAAACACGGGGAGGATGTGCAAACCCCACACAGACAGGGGGAGTATATGCAAACCCCACACAGACACGGGGTGTATGTACAAACCCCACACAGACAGGGGGAGGATGTGCAAACCCCACACAGACACGGGGAGGATGTGCTAAACCCACACAGACACGGGGAGAATGTACAAACCCCACACAGACACGGGGAGTATGTGCAAACCTCACACAGACACGGGGAGAAAGTGCAAACCCCACACAGACACGGGGAGAATGTGCAAACTCCATACAGACACGGAGAGAATGTGCAAACCCCACACAGACACGGGGAGTATATGCAAACTCCACACAGACACGGGGAGGATGTGCAAACCCCACACAGACAGGGGGAGTATGTGCAAACCCCACACAGACAGGGGGAGGATGTGCAAACTCCACACAGACACGGGGAGAATGTGCAAACTCCACACAGACACGGGGAGTATGTGCAAACTCCACACAGACACGGGGAGGATGTGCAAACCCCACACAGACACGGGGAGAGTGTTCAAACCCCACACAGACATGGGGAGTATATGCAAACCCCAACAGACACGGGGAGGATGTGCTAACCCCACACAGACAGGGGGAGTATATGCAAACCCCACACCGACATGGGGAGGATGTGCAAACCCCACACAGACACGGGGGGGATGTGCAAACTCCACACAGACACGGGGAGTATGTGCAAACCCCACAAAAACACGGGGAGTATGTGCAAAACTCCACCAGACACGGGGAGTATGTGCAAACCCCACACAGACACGGGGAGTATGTGCAAACTCCACACAGACACGGGGAGGATGTGCAAACCCCACACAGACATGGGGAGTATATGCAAACCCCACACAGACAGGGGGAGTATGTGCAATCCCCACACAGACACAGAGAGGATGTGCAAACCCCACACAGACACGGGGAGTATGTGCAAACCCCACACAGACACGGGGAGTATGTGCAAACCCCACACAGACACGGGGAGGATGTGCAAACCCCACACAGACACGGGGTGTATGTACAAACTCCACATAGACACGGGGAGTATGTGCAAACCCCACACAGACACAGGGAGTATGTGCAAACCCCACACAGACACGGGGAGTATGTGCAAACTCCACACAGACACAGGGAGTATGTGCAAACCCCACACAGACACGGGGAGGATCTACAAACCCCACACGGACACGGGGAGTATGTACAAACCCCACACTGACAGGGGGTGTATGTACAAACCCCACATAGACACGGGGAGTATGTACAAACCCCACACAGACAGGGCGTGTATGTACAAACCCCACATAGACACGGGGAGTATGTGCAAACCCCACACAGACAGGGGGTGTATGTACAAACCCCACACAGACACGGGGAGGATGTGCAAACCCCACACAGACACGGGGTGTATGTACAAACCCCACACAGACACGGGGAGGATGTGCAAACCCCACACAGACACGGGGAGGATGTGCAAACCCCACACAGACACGGGGAGTATGTGCAAACCCCACACAGACAGGGGGTGTATGTACAAACCCCACCCAGATAGGAGTTGTGTGGCCTGGTTTTGCCTTTCGTCTTTATTGCCCCCCCTGAGATATATCATTGTAGCAAATGCACGATGTAAATAGTGGGGTGGTAAATAGTGAAGAGATTACCCTCAGATTACAGGGGGATATCGATGGACTGCTCAGTGGCAAGTCCAATTGGATTGGGATAAATGTGAGGTGATACACTTGGACAGGACCAACAAGGGAGGGACATACATGATGAGCAGTATGTCCTTGGGACCAGAGAGGTTTTGGTGTGCACGTCCGCCCGTCTGTTGAGGATTCGGGTAAAGTAGATCAGCATAAATTAAGGCTGGAGGGGTCACTCATCAGGTGCTAATAACAGCCGGGAAGAAGCTGTTCCTGAGCCCGCTGGTGCCTGTTCAGGATCCTGTATCTTCTACCTGACAGAAGAGGTTGGAGGAGATCGTTACTGCAGTGCTATGGGTCTATGATGTTGGCGGCCTTTCTGCGGAGGACAGCCGTGTAATTGGGAGGAAGATTGGCTTCTCTCGTGGTCAATATATTCAAGGCCAAATTAAGACCGAAGTTTGATTGAAGGGTATGGGGGGGACAGTCAGGAAAGTGAAGTCTCAACCCTAGTTGGATTGGCCATGGTCTTTTTGAACCTTTATAGGGCTGAATGGCCTGCTCTTATTTCTGAGTCCAAAATGGCAGTCTTCTGTTTTTGTTCAATTGGGGGCATTCCTGGCTGGTCAGAAATTGTCCCTAACTGCTGTTAAGAAGACGGTCTTGAACTGTTGCAGTTCATGTGCTGCAGGTCGACCCACACTTGATTTATCATTGCCACATCTTTATCGGTCAGAGTATTGAGTACAGGAGTTGGGAGGTCGTGGTGCAGCTGTACAGGACATTGGTTAGGCCACTGTTGGAATATTGTGTGCAATTCTGGTCTACTTCCTATCTGAAACCTGAAAGGGTTCAGAAAAGATTTACTAGGAAATTGCCAGGATTTGAGGTACAGGGAGAGGCTGCACAGGCTGGGGCTGTTTCCCTAAAGCATCGGAGGCTGAGGGGTGACCTGACAGAGGTTTAGAAGATCAAGAGGGGGTATGGATAGGATAAACAGACAAAGTCTTTTCCCTGGAGTGGGGGAGTCCAAAACTAGAGGGGCATAGGTTTAGGGTGAAAGGGGAAAGATTTGAAAGGGACATATCCGGTCAGCATGGATGAGTTGGACTGAAGGGTCTGTTTCCGTGCTGTACATCTCTATGACTATGACTCTATGGTTAAGAAGGCGTGTGGGATACTTTCCTTTATTCGTCAAGGCACAGAGTTTAAGAGCAGGGAGATGATGCTGGAATTGTGTAAAACTTTGGTTAGATCACAGCTAGGGGACCGTGTGCAGTTCCCAAATCCACACTATCGGAGGAATGGGGTAGCGCTGGGAGAGGGGGCAGAGGGAGGTTACCCAGGACTGGAGAGTTTCAGCGATGGAGAGAGATTGGACAGACTGGAGTGGCTTTCCTTAAAGCAGAGGAGACTAAGAGGGCGGTGTGACTGAGATGGATAAAATCATGGGGGGGCTTAGATAGACAGGAAGGAACGTTACCCCCTTGGTGGGGGACTGGGGGAGGGGGGCATCGGTTTAAGGGAAGGGGCAGGAGGTTTCAAGGGGGACGTGAGGGGAAACATTTTCACCCAGAGGGTGGTAGGAGTCTGGAACCCAATGTCTGTGAGGGGTGGGAGAGGCAGAAACCCCCCCCATCGCATTGAAGAAGGATTTAGATGGGCACTCGCGATGCCAAGGCGATGGGTCAAGTGCTGGGGGAATGGGGCTAGAATAGGGAGGTAGTTGGCTTTGACTGGCACAGACTCGATGTGCCAAAGGGCCTTTTTCTGTGCTGCAGACCTCTACGACTGCCTTGTCGTTGAGCTGGACAACGTGCACTTGTAAACACGGCAGAGATCTGTCAGAAAGGTTGGAGGGAATAAATCGCAAGATCGAAGAGAGCCTTCTGGGATGTTGACATGTCATGACTGAAGTTGACTGATGCAAGGTCCAATCCCTCCTAATTCGGCCACACCAGGGGCTTTAGCGGTGTCTTTGGACGGTGCGTTTTCTCTGACAATGCAGAGGCTGTGCACTTCAAGCTTCCAGGCCTAAGCGCCGCCCAGCTAGGCCTCAACCTCCTCACAGGGCCTCAATCCCTTTGAGTAGAACGTCAAGACATATCAATCCTCACCACACCCACCCCCCCCCCCCCCCCCCCACCCGTCCTCCAACCTGACCCCGTGTTGATGCGGTCCAGGGTTTGAGGGATAGACGCCGTGGGGTGTACATTTTCATTTTCTCCATCGCAAGGCTGTCTTTGGGGATGGAGGAGATGCGTGAGAAAAATGGAAGCTTATCGCCGTGGAGGCAATGTCTTTGTGGAATTGGCCGTCACCGTTTTGTTACTGTCAGAATCCTGGAGCTCCATCCCCCAGGGCCATTGTGGGTCTCACCCACAACACATGGACTGCAGCGATTCAAGATGGCGGCTCACCCTTACCTTCTCAAGGGGGGGGAGGGGCGATTAGAAATGGTTAATAACCTGGCCAGCGACGCCCACATCCCACATGTGAAAATAAAAGGAAAATCCTGTGTAAAACTAAGTAAAGGCCAGGGAGCAGATGTCGACGGCAAATGTTAGGCTTTCACAGAAGCCAGTTTTGGGGGAGGCTGAGAGAACAAGCTAATGTTAGACTTAAAAAAGACTCCATTTGTACGTCCCTCAAGCTTGCAAGAGCCAGCGCGGCCATGTGGGGTCATCCAGCACGGAAACAGACCCATGGTCCACGCAGACCAGATATAGATTAGATTCCCTACAGTGTGGGAACAGGCCCTTCAGCCCAACCAGTCCGCACCGACCCTCCGAAGAGTAACCCACCCGGACCCATTTCCCTCTGACTAATGCACCTAACACTATGGGCAATTTAACACGGTCAATTCACATCTTTGGGCTGTGGGAGGAAACCGGAGCAAACCCACGCAGACACGGGGAGAATGTGCAAACTCCACGCAGACAGTCTGCCCGAGGCTGGAATCGAACTTGGGACCTTGGTGCTGTGAGGCAGCAGTGCTCGCCACTGAGCCACTGTGCTGCCTAATCTAGTCCCATTTACTAATACCTGGCCCAGGACCCTCCAAACCCTTCCTATTCATGTCCCCATCCAGATGCCTTTTAAATGCTGTCATTGTACCAGCCTCCACCACTTCCTCTGGCAGCTCATTCCATACACACACCACCCTCTGTGTGAAACATTTGCCCCTTGGGTCCCTTTTATATCTTTCCCTGTTCACCACAAACCTAACCCCACTAGTTCTGGACTCCCCCACCCCAGGGAAACGACCTTGTCTATTCACCTTACCATGCCCCCTCTTGATTTTATAAACCTCTATGTGGTCACCCTTCCTTGGAAACAGCCCCAGCCAATTCAGCCCCTCTCTATAGCTCAAACCCTCCAACCCTGGCAACATCCATGTAAATCTTTTCTGAACCCTTTCAAATTCAACAATGTCCTTCCTATAGCAGGGAGAGGTGAACTGAGTGCAGTATTCCAAAATGTCCTGTACAGCCCCAACGTAGCGTCCCAACTCCTGTACTCAACGCACTGACCATACTGGTGGAAGTGAGCAGCTGCCTTGCCCATGGTTAGGAACTGGAGATATTTCAACCAATCAACCTGCTCAGAGACATTATACCGCGTGTCTGGAGCAGAAAGGGTCTTGAACCCAGGGCCTTCTACCCGAGAGGTTAAGACATTACCGTTGGAAACTGGACGCTGGGGATAACCAAAGCCTCACCTGGCTGACACAGCCACTTTCTCCAATAGCAACTCCTCAAGTGATATAATTAAGAATAAAAATTACATAAAACGTGAAAATAACATTAAAATTAAAATTAAAGCTCCAACAAAAAATTAAAAATAAGAATAAAAATTAAAAGTAAAATCAAAATTAAAATGAAAACTATAACTAAAGTTAAAATTCAAAATAAAATTCGAAATATTGACAAAGTTAAAATTAAAAATAATAAAAATAAAAGCGATAATAAAAATAAAATTTCAACTAAAATTAAAATTTTAAGTAAAATTTAAAATTAAAATAGAAGTGATAATAAAAATAAAACTTAAGGTAAAATTAAGATTTAAAATAAAATTAAAAATAAAAGTGATATTAAAAATAAAATTTAAACTACGATTAAAAGTTAAAAATAAATTAAAATTAAAAATAAAATTTGAACTGAAATTAAAATTTAAAATAAAATTAGAAATAAAAAGAGAAGCGATAATAAAAATAAAATTTCAATTAAAATTAAAATTTTAAGTAAAATTAAAAATAAAAAGAGACGTGATAATAAAAATAAAATTTAAGCTAAAATTAAGATTTAAAATAAAATTAAAAATAAAAGTGATATTAAAAATAAAATTTAAACTACGATTAAAAGTTAAAAATAAATTAAAATTAAAAATAAAATTTGAACTGAAATTAAAATTTAAAATAAAATTAGAAATAAAAAGAGAAGCGATAATAAAAATAAAATTTCAATTAAAATTAAAATTTTAAGTAAAATTAAAAATAAAAAGAGGTGATAATAAAAATAAAATTTAAACTAAAATTAAGATTTAAAATAAAATTAAAAATAAAAGTGATATTAAAAATAAAATTTAAACTACGATTAAAAGTTAAAAATAAATTAAAATTAAAAATAAAATTTGAACTGAAATTAAAATTTAAAATAAAATTAGAAATAAAAAGAGAAGCGATAATAAAAATAAAATTTCAATTAAAATTAAAATTTTAAGTAAAATTAAAAATAAAAAGAGGTGATAATAAAAATAAAATTTAAACTAAAATTAAGATTTAAAATAAAATTAAAAATAAAAGTGATATTAAAAATAAAATTTAAACTACGATTAAAAGTTAAAAATAAATTAAAATTAAAAATAAAATTTGAACTGAAATTAAAATTTAAAATAAAATTAGAAATAAAAAGAGAAGCGATAATAAAAATAAAATTTCAATTAAAATTAAAATTTTAAGTAAAATTAAAAATAAAAAGAGGTGATAATAAAAATAAAATTTAAACTAAAATTAAGATTTAAAATAAAATTAAAAATAAAAGTGATATTAAAAATAAAATTTAAACTACGATTAAAAGTTAAAAATAAATTAAAATTAAAAATAAAATTTGAACTGAAATTAAAATTTAAAATAAAATTAGAAATAAAAAGAGAAGCGATAATAAAAATAAAATTTCAATTAAAATTAAAATTTTAAGTAAAATTAAAAATAAAAAGAGGTGATAATAAAAATAAAATTTAAACTAAAATTAAGATTTAAAATAAAATTAAAAATAAAAGTGATATTAAAAATAAAATTTAAACTACGATTAAAAGTTAAAAATAAATTAAAATTAAAAATAAAATTTGAACTGAAATTAAAATTTAAAATAAAATTAGAAATAAAAAGAGAAGCGATAATAAAAATAAAATTTCAATTAAAATTAAAATTTTAAGTAAAATTAAAAATAAAAAGAGGTGATAATAAAAATAAAATTTAAACTAAAATTAAGATTTAAAATAAAATTAAAAATAAAAGTGATATTAAAAATAAAATTTAAACTACGATTAAAAGTTAAAAATAAATTAAAATTAAAAATAAAATTTGAACTGAAATTAAAATTTAAAATAAAATTAGAAATAAAAAGAGAAGCGATAATAAAAATAAAATTTCAATTAAAATTAACCACTTCAGCGTCGTACAGAGCTCCATTAGATCTCCTCTCGATCCTCCCGACTCCACACAGTATCGGCCTGAGCTGCTCCATCTCCCTTCATGAGACCAACTCCCCTCGTCTCTGGAATCGAATCGAGTGACCCTTCTCTGAACTGCCTCACTACATCCCTCCTCGAGTGAGGGGACCGAGACTGTACACAATACTCCAGCTATGGCCCCACGAATGTCTTCTACGCTTTCAGCAACATTTCCCTCTCTTTTAGACCTTTAGCAATAAATTCCATCTTCTTACCTGCAGTATCTACATCCTGGGTGTTCTGTGATTTTTGTTGCACAAGGACATCTAATCGAAATATTCTAAAGTTTCTCTCTGTTTACCTAATGAGTTGTATCTCTGTCCCTCCAACCCAAATAGATAACCTCACACTTATCCACGTTTCCAGCAATGTCCTTTTGGTTACGAGAAATCACAACAGGTTAGCTCTGATGAAGAGTCATCTGAACTTGAACCGTTAACTTGCTCTGTCTCTCTCTCTCTCTCTCTCATGGATGCTGCCTGACCCGCAGTGATTTCCAACACTTTGTTATTTTCAGTACAGATTCCAGCGTCTGCAGTAACTTGCCTCTCGATTGCTATCTTGTTTTTAAAATTTATTTTGTGGGATGTGGACGTCTCTGGCTGGGCCACAGCATTTATCGCCCCCCCCCCATCCCTAGTTGCCTCCCTTGAGAAGGTGGTGGGGGGGTGAGCCGCCATCTTGAACCGCTGCAGTCCGTGTGTGCTGTGGGTTAGACCCACAATGCCCTGGGGGAGGGAGTCCCAGGATTCTGACCCAAGGAACGGCCGATATATTCCCAACTCGGGACGGGGAGCGGTGGGAACTTGCGGAGGGGGTGGGGGGGGTAGGTGGTGATCCCACGTATCTGCTGCCCCTTGGCCTTCTAGATGGAAGTGGTGGTGGGTTTGGAAGGTGCTGCCTGAGGAGCCTCGGGGAGTTGCTGCAGTGCGTCTTGTAGATGGTACATACTGCTGCTACTGAGCGTCGGTGATTGTGCCACTATTAGCTCCTTCCCAATGTGTATCAAATCCTGGAATTATTACAACACATCGTCCGGTTGCTTTTGAGCAAATTGTTCACGCACTTGGAGTATGATATTAACTCGGGTGGTTAGAAAAAAATACGAATTGATGTGAGTCAGGAGCTTCCCTGGTTTGACACCTCCAGCCGCAGGATGGTTTAGGATGGCCTGAGCGAGCATGATGAGATGAGGAATATGTGTTACCGTCCTCAATAGCATCATCAAGTCATAAAGACCCTGATGCGTAGCTGCTTCCCATCTGCCGTTTTGCAGAAGTGTTGCTCTGGTGGCAGTTGGATGACCAGGTGGATCTTGCAGTCGGAGACACAGAAGGGAACAGGAACAGGCTTTAACCTCCCCAGCTGGCTTGCTGCCAGCTAATGCGCCGATCTCCTCCACCTCGAGCCCCATTTCCCACTCTGTCCTCCTACGTCCAGACGTCGCTCGATCGCAGAGCTTTGTGCTTCATTCGTGGGCCTGGCCTTTGTTGCTCCTGTCCCTGATGGGCCCCTCGCGAAGCTGGCTTGCCCTGTTGGACCCGGTGCGCGCCGACCCACCGCGCCCTCAGGGAGGGAATTCCGGGATCTTGACGCTGAAGGGACGGCCGGTGCGTTTCCACGTCGGGATTGGAGGAGGTGGCTCGGAGTGAATTTTGAAAGAAATCTTCACCTCAGAGAGAGCCTGTGGGGGTCTCTGTCACGGAAAGGGCTGGAGGCCGAAACATCGAATGTTTGCCAGAAGGAGTTGGATATAGTTCTCGGGGCTAAAGGGATCAAAGGGGTATGGTGTAGAAAGCCGGAACAGGGGACTATGTTGGATGGTTCACCCACTGTCCTATTGAATGATGTGGTAAACTTGAATGGCCTACTCCTTTTCCTATGTTTCTCCTGAGGCCTGTGAGGCAGAATTACGTCTTCACTCAGGGACTTGTGAACCTGTGGAACTCTGCGCCCTGCTTTTAGAACCATACAGGATCTCTACAGGCAGAGAGAGGCCATTCGGCCCATCTGGCCCGCACCCACCCCATCCCGAGGAGCGTCCATTGTCCGAAGAGGCTCCATACTGAGATGGGTAGATCTTTGAGAATCCAGGGCTCGGACACGGGACGCCAATGGAATTTACCTGGGCCCTGCTCCCGCTCCTGGGACGCAAACTTCCCTTTATCCCTTCCCGGGGCGGGGGAACGTCTCTTCAGTGGGAGAGAGGGCCTGGCAGGGACATTTTCGACCGCGTCGCTGTGGGGTCTGGAGTCACATGTAGGGCCCAGACCGTGTACAGACGGCAGATTCCATCACGCGATGTACGGTCATGAACCAGGCGCCATTTTTAACCGCTGTCCACGGCACGAGTCTTGGCCCCTCCCCCCATCGGCACGGCTTGCTCTCAAATCCGGATCCGGGGCTGGCGGAGAGGTGGGTGGGATGACGGTGCAGGTAGGAGCTGGCTGTGATAGGTCAGTGGGAAGGAAGGGTCAGGTCAAGGAGGCGGGACAGGGAGGGGAGAGGGCCAGTCCCGGGATGGGGTTGGGGAGATTTGGAAGCCGGTGAATTCTACGTCGAGGCCTTGCGGTTGTAAGCTCCCAGGTTTGGAAGTTGAGGTGTTCCTCCATCAGTTTGCCTGGGGCCTTGTGTTGACGGTGGAGGAGGCCCAGGATGGACATATCATGGAGTGGGGGTTGGAGTGGGAGGGGGAGCTGACCTGGAAGGTGGGGTTGATTGGAGAGTTGGGACCAGAGGTGTTCCCTTGAACCGGTCTCCGAGTTACATACAGTCTCTCCCATGAGGAGGAGACCACATCAGGTTGGAGGAAATGCAGGCCGGACTTGGACTGGTGCTTTGGAGGGAGGACATTCCAGGTCCTCACTACCTCCAAGGTAAAGCAGAGATACAGAGACAGAGAATGAACAGGAAAGCTGGGCATCAGAGAGAGCAGACTGGGTTGTGAAGATAAAGAAAGCA
>NW_025215367.1:65866-72699 GCF_004010195.1 Chiloscyllium plagiosum
ACAGTAGTAGAGAACCCAGAGATTGAGAGAGAGAGAGGCCAGACTGAGAGCACGGAGGAGTGCAGAGATAAAGGAGGCATGGAGATTGAGAAAATAGAAGGAGAGAGAAGGGCCAGACAGAGAGAGGGAAGACTGGTTCTGGAAATAAAGGAAGTTGAGGGACCAGAGAGAGAAGAGACAGACAAAATGGAGGATATAAAGGCAGCACAGAGACTGAGGAATCACAGAGAGCGCGAGAGAAAGAGAGAGGGGATGGACAGAGCGAGAGCAGACCGGGTTTGAAGATAAAGGAGGCGCAGAGATTGAGAAACAAGGGAGAGAGAGAAAGAGAGAGAAATGACAGGGTGAGTGCAGACTGGTTCTGGAGATTGAGGAAACAAAGAGAGAGATAGAGAACCCAGCGATAGAGAGAGAGAGAGTGAGAGAGAGAAAACAAACAGAGAATAGAGGAGAGATAGGCACCAGAGAGAGAGTTTCTAAATTTGAAACAAGAGAGAGAGAGAGAGATATTAGCCAGACAAAGAGTGTGGAAAAGTGCAGAGATAAAGAAAGCACAGAGATTGTGGAATCACATCGAGAGAGAGAAGGTTTGGACAGAGAGAACAGGCTGGCTCTGGAGATAAAGGAAACAGTGGGAGGTAGAGAACTCAGACATACAGAGACTAGGGCCAGACAGAGAGAGCAGAGATAAAGCAAGCACAGAGATTGTGGAATCACAAGGAGAGAGAGAGAAGGGGATGGACAGAGGGAGACAGAGCGGAGAGGTGGTTCTGAAGATAAAGGAAGTGGAAGTACCAGAGATAGAGAGAGAGAGAGAGAGAGGGCCAGACAGAGAGAGGGGAGGAGTGCGGGTATTAGGGAGAAATCATGTCAAAATATTACAGAAAAACAGAGATCGCAGAGAGAACTGAGAAGATGGAAATCAGAATCAATGGGCTGTCAAATCTCAGGCCTCCATTTCCCTGGAGTATAATTCTGAGTGCTAAAGGAAAGCAATTAAGGGGGTGCGGTGTTAAATCCTCCCCGTGTCTCTGTGGTACAAAGCGTTTATCTTGTAGGCCCTGTGCTCCTCTGCAAGTTCAATATTTGCAAGTTGAAAACTCGCTTTCGATAAGGTGATAATTGTCGAATTGTTAATCAGTTTTAATTGCAGCTCCCTTGGAAATCTAAAAATAGCGCTAATCTACGATCTTTCAGAACAGGAACCTTGATTATCAGGAAAAATTATAAGCCACTTGGCATGAATGATCATTTACCGGTTATTAAGCCCTGCCGGGTGCTGCGGAATTAATTTGCGTGTCGGTGTGAGATTCGAGAGATTGCACACTGACAGGGAGGGAAATGGGCCATTATCTGCCTCCCTTAGAAAGGCCGTTCCCTTCCTGGGCGCTATGCAAATGAAAGGCGGCAGCTACCTCAAACAGAATAAAGAAACCAGAGAGAGTCGGGGTCAGTGATTTGCACAGCAGTGCGTCACGGACGGCGCCTTATTAGCGATGGGGATTTTTGACCATCAGATCATAAGGGATTGGGGCAGAAGGTGGCCATGCAGCTCCTCGATTTCTGCCCCGGCCATCCCACGCATCCGTTTTCCTGCCCTCTCCCTTGATTCCCCAACGGATCGGGAATCCATCTAAGAAAGAAACATAGGACTGTGGATGCTGGGAGTCAAAAACAAAAACAGAAATGGCTGGAAACATCTGGCAGCATCTGTGGAGAGAGAGAGAGAGTAGGGTGTGACAATGCTCCAGGTTTAAGAGGTTATTTCACCCTGGTATTTTTTTGTTGAAGGGAGTTTGTCACGCAGACATACTGAGCAGTGGCCCAAAACAATGGAGTAAACAGCTTAGAATCATAGAGCTGTACAGCATGGAAACAGACCCTTCGGTCCAACCCGTCCATGCTGACCAGATATCCCAACCCAATCCAGTCCCACCTGCCAGCACTTGGCCCATATCCCTCTAAACCCTTCCTATTCATGTCCCCATCCAGATGCCTTTTAAATTGTACCAGCCTCCACCACTTCCTCTGGCAGCTCATTCCATACACGCACCACCCTCTGCGTGAAAAAGTTGCCCCTTAGGTCTCTTTTATATCTTTCCCCTCTCACCCTAAACCTATGCCCTCTCGTTCGGCACTCCCCCACCCAGGGAGTCTATTTACCTTATCCGTGCCCCCTCATGATTTTATAAACCTCGATAAGGTCACCCCCCTCAGCCTCCAGGGAATACAGTCCCAGGTCCCTTTTATATCTTTCCACTTTCACCCTAAACCCAAGCCCTCTAGTTCTGGACTCCCCTACTCCATGGAAAAGAGCTTGTCTATTTACCTTATCCATGCCCCTCATGATTTTATAAGCTTCCATAAGGTCACTCCCTCAGCCTCCAATACTCCAGGGAAAACAGCCCCAGCCTATTCAGCCTCTCCCTGTCACTCAAACCCTCCAACCCTGGCAACATCCTTGTAAATCAATTCTTGGTTTTTTAAAAAAAGTTTGAACAATAGAAGCAGCCTGGCTGGGCGTGGCCAGCTCTCACTGAATCAGGATTTCTAGTTTTTGTTTTTAGGTTTAGTTTTACATGGTTGCTGCTGTGGGTTTAAAAGTTATTTTCCCCCTCTCTCGATTATAGCCAGATGCTGGGGTTTCTCTTCCTAGCTTGCTGGATTGCGTATGAGACAAGACCTATTTTTCTGAATTTGCCTTTTCACCAAAGGGTGCATTTATGGGATGTTACTATGTTGGAACCATTAATTAGTAATAGTTGTTGTATCTATTATTGGGTTAAGTTTTCCAATAGGTTGTTGTAAATTCCTCTTTATGCTGTTTGTATTTTAACTACAGTGTTTCAATAAATTGTGTTTTATTTAACATCAAGTTGTTTGACCAGACGAATTGCATCTGGAACAAAGCACTACACACTTGCCTTAAAAATAAGGAAAAGTTAGGATCTCAGCTCCCTTTTTAAAATACTTTGGTGGGGTGGGGGGGGGGGGGGCGGGGTTTGGTCTGGTTAATCTTTCAGGTCCAAAATGGAATCTATCTGTCTCAGCCTTAAATATACACACAGACTCTGCCCCCTCTACAGCTCCCTGAGTTAGAAAGACTCACAAACCTCTGACAGAGGAAATTCCTCCTCACTTCAGTCTTAAATCGGTGCCCTTTTATTCCGAGACTGTGTCCTCTGGTCCTAGAGTCCCCATGAAGGGGGGAAACACCCTCTCAACATTGACCCTGACAACCCCCTCCATAAGAGATCCCCTCCCATCCTTCTCAACTGCAGTGGATACAGTCCCAACCTGTTTAATGTTTGTTCATGAGACAATCCCTCCAGACCAGCGATCATCCTCATGAACCTTTTCTGTACTGCCTGCAATGAAATGATGTTTTGTTACGGTGAGAGATAGAGACAGCTTCTCAGTGAGGAACTGTTTTTGGCAGAGAGGGTCAGAATCTGGAGGGGTTAGGATTAAGGAGTGGATTAAAGATAGGGTTAAGGTTAGGCTTCAATTAGAGTCAGGGTTAGGGATCGGAGTAGGGTTAGGGTTAATGTTAGGTTTAGGGTGAAGGTTAGGTTTAGGTTAGAGTCAGGGTTAGGAATTGGGTTAAGGTTAAGTTGAAGGTTAGGGTTGAGGTTAAGGTTAGGTTTAGGGTTAAGGCTAGTTTTAGGGTTAGGGTTAAGGTTTGGGTTAGGGTTAAGGTTAGGTTTAGGTTAAGGCTAGTTTTAGGGTTAGGGTTAAGGTTTGGGTTAGGGTTAAGGCTAGTTTTCGGGTTAGGGTTAAGGTTAGGTTTACGGTTAAGGCTAGTTTTAGGGTTAGGGTTAAGGTTTGGGTTAGGGTTAAGGCTAGTTTTCGGGTTAGGGTTAAGGTTAGGTTTACGGTTAAGGCTAGTTTTAGGGTTAGGGTTAAGGTTTGGGTTAGGGTTAAGGCTAGTTTTCGGGTTAGGGTTAAGGTTAGGTTTACGGTTAAGGCTAGTTTTAGGGTTAGGGTTAAGGTTTGGGTTAGGGTTAAGGCTAGTTTTCGGGTTAGGGTTAAGGTTAGGTTTACGGTTAAGGCTAGTTTTAGGGTTAGGGTTAAGGTTTGGGTTAGGGTTAAGGCTAGTTTTCGGGTTAGGGTTAAGGTTAGGTTTTTCAGGTTAGGGTTAAGGTTCAGGTTAGGGCCAAGGTTCAGGTTAGGGTTAAGGTTCAGGTTCAGGTTAAGGTTCAGGTTAGGGTAAAGGTTCAGGTTAGGGTTAAGGTTCAGGTTAGGGTTAAGGGCTGGGTTAGGGTTAGGGTTAAGTTTAAGACTAAGGTTAGGGTTTTGGGTTAGAGTTAGGATTAGAGTTAAGGTTCAAGTTGGGGTTAGGATTAAGGTTAACGTTAGGTTTACGGATTGGTTTCAAGTTTGGAGGAGACTCTCTTGACACTGGCGGCTGTTCTGGTGCACGGTGACGTTACTCTACCCGGTATAACCCAGCTGCCTTTACCCTGATAGACACCAGGGACCGGCAGGTGCTGTCAGACAGATGCAGAGCTGGAAAAGCAGGGCAGAGCATTGGAGTATTGGACCGAGACCCTGGGCCAGGACAGCCTGAACCCTGCTGTGCTTCTCCAGCTCCCCCTTCCTCCCTGGTGTATGCCAGCTGTCTAACGGTCCGTATTTCTCTCCCGCCCCGCTCCCCACCCCCTCGGCAGCGAAGGAAGAGTCTGTGGCCACCTTCAAGGGCACCGAGTTCTTCTGCTACGACCTCTCGCACAACCCCATCCAGAGCAGCAGCGACGAGATCACCCTCTCGTTCCGGACCCTGCAGCGCAACGGGCTCATCCTGCACACGGGCAAGTCGGCCGACTACGTTAACCTGGCGCTGAAGAACGGCGCCGTCTCGCTGGTCATCAACCTGGGCTCGGGGGCCTTCGAGGCTCTGGTGGAGCCCGTCAACGGCAAGTTCAACGACAACGGCTGGCACGACGTCCGGGTCACCCGCAACCTCCGTCAGGTAATGACCGGGTGCCGAGGGGGAGCGTCCAACCCCCCCCCCCCCTCCCGCCTTCCACCCTCGGTCTCGGGGCTGCGGGGGGGGAGGGGAGGCAGACCGCGGTTTCTCGCTGGGACCCCCCTGCTCGGCGCAAGTTGTTCCGCCCCGCATTTACGTATCGACGGGGTTGGGGGGAGGGGGGTGGGGGGGCGTTCGATGGACGCCCCCCCTGGGGGGGGGGGGGGGGGGGGGGGGGAGGGAGGGAGGGCATCTGCCACTTGTCCAGGGGAGTCGTGCAGCACGGGAGACAGACTCTTTGGTCCAACCCGTCCCTGACGGTCCTGAAGTTAATGCGGTCCCGTTTGCCAACGCTTGGCCCATATCCCTCCAAGGAGAGAGCGAGGACTGCAGATGCTGGAGATCAGAGAGGAGAGAGGGTGAGGCGCTGGGAAAGCACAGCAGGTTCAGGCAGCATCCGAGGAGCAGGAGGATCGACGTTTCGGGCATACGCCCTTCAACAGGAATCTGCTGATGAAGGGCTCCTGCCCGAAACGTTGAATTTCCTGCTCCTCGGAATCTGCCTGAACCTGCTGTGCTTTTCCAGCGCCACACTCCCGACCCCCATTTCCCTCCAAACCCTTCCTATTCATGTTCCCATCCAGATGCCTTTTAAGTGTTGTCATTGTACCAGCCTCCACCACTACCTCTGGCAGCTCATTCCACACACATACCACCCTCTGGATGAAAAAGTTGCCCCTTGGGTCCCTTTTATATCTTTCCCCTCTCACCCTAAACCTATGCCCTCTAGTTCAGGACTCCTCGACCCCAGGGAAAAGACTTTGTCTATTTACCCTGTACATGCTCCTCATGATTTTATAAACCTCTATAAGGTCACCTCTCAGCGTCCGACCCTCCAGGGAAAACAGCCCCAGCCTGTTCAGCCTCTCCCTGTAGCTCAAACCCTCCCACCCTGGCACCATCCTTGTAAATCTTTTCTGAACCCTTTCAAGTTTCACAACATCTTTCCGATAGGAAGGAGACCAGAATTGCACACAATATTCCAACAGTGGCCTAACCAATGTCCTGTACAGCCGCAACATGACCTCCCAACTCCTGTACTCAATACTCTGACCAATAAAGGAAAGCATACCAAACGCCTTCTTCACTATCCTATCTACCTGCGACTCCACTTTCAAGGAGCTATGAACCTGCACTCCCAGGGACAGCAGGATTTCTGCACCTTCCTGAAGTCAGAGGAGAGAACATGACTGGGCTGGGGTTATGTGGGAGGGGGCAGTGGGGTAGAGGGGAATGACAGCAAAGTTTAAAAGAAACTTTAAAAAATTTCTCCTTGTCTCTCGTGATAAATCCGGTAGCGGGTAGAACTGCCAAAACTCTGCGACACAGCAAGAGTCCATTCAGGCCCTCTACCTATGGGTCTACTACCTGTCCATTCTGATTCTCCCTTCAAGCCCCTTGACCAGCTTCCTTGTAACTGAGGTCAGGGGTTTCCACCTCGACTGGTGAACCAGGCTACGGATTTCAGACGCTCCCAACCCCTGCCCCAATCCTGCACGTGTCTCACATCCGCTCTAATCGATTGGCCGTTCACCTTCAACTTGTGCCACCTGATCCAGGGAGCATAGCGATTTCTGCTGTCCGCTCTATCCCAGCCTCTCAATACATTGTTCACTTTGTTTAAACCATTCCTCGGTCTCCTCTGTTCTGAGGAAAACAACTCCCAGTCTCTCTGAGCTTTCCTCATAGCTACAGGTTTCAAACTCTGCTACGGGGCCTGAATGTCACTTCTGTACCCTCTCTCTCTTTCTGTCTTTCTTTTCCCTCTACTTCTCGCTCTCTCTCTCTTCTTCTGTTTCTTTCT
>NW_025215367.1:73162-86229 GCF_004010195.1 Chiloscyllium plagiosum
TCTTATTGTCTCTCTCTCTTTCTCTCTCTCTCTTTCTCTCTCTGTCTCTCTCTCTCACTCACTCACTCACTCTCTCTCCCTCCTGTAGTTTGGTGATTGGAACTGCACACTAGCCTCTAGCTGTGGCCCACTCAGTGTGTCTTACACACATCCCTGCTCTCGGCTAATGAAGGAAAGCACCCGCTGTGGCTGCTTTACCACCTTGCCAACCCATCCTGTCACCCTCGGCAGGGGGGGGGGGGTGCTGTGGGCACTCCCAGGTTTCTCTATCACCCTGAATACCATCCCATTTGCTGTGTATTTCCTCATTTCGTTTGCCCACCCCAAACCCATGACCTCACATTTCTCTGGATCGAATTCTGTCTGCCACTTTTGCCAAATCGACCAAAGCACTGACATCATCCTGTCTGGTAACAGAGTCGTACAAACTAGTCCCACCTGCCTGCTCCTGGCCCATATCCCTCCAAACCCTTTCCTATTCATGTTCTTATCCAAATATCTTTTAAATGTTGTAACTCTACCCACAATCCACCACTTCCTCAGGAAGTTGGTTCTGCCCTCTGTGTGAAAAAGTTGCCCCTCATGTTTTTTGTAAATCTCTCCTTATAAATGTGCCCCTTGCTCTTGAAATCCTCCACCGTGGGGAAAGGATTGGACGAGATTCCCGACAGCGTGGAAACAGGCCCTTCGGCCCTCCACTGACCCTCCGAACAGAGACTTATCCAGACCCATTCCCCTCCCCGATATTTACTAACACACCTAACACCGTGGGACAATTTAGCACGGCCAATCCATCCTAACCTGCACAGCCCTGGGCACTATGGGACAATTTAGCATGGCCAATCCACCCTAACCTGCATATCCCTGGATACTATGGGAAAATTTAGCACGGCCAATCCACCCTAACCTGCACATCCCTGGATACTATGGGACAATTTAGCACGGCCAATCCACCCTAACCTGCACATCCCTGGGCACTACGGGAAAATTTAGCACGGCCAATCCACCCTAACCCGCACATCCCTGGGCACTACGGGAAAATTTAGCACGGCCAATCCACCCTAACCCGCACATCCCTGGGCACTACGGGAAAATTTAGCACGGCCAATCCACCCTAACCCGCACATCCCTGGGCACTACGGGAAAATTTAGCACGGCCAATCCACCCTAACCCGCACATCCCTGGGCACTACGGGAAAATTTAGCACGGCCAATCCACCCTAACCCGCACATCCCTGGGCACTACGGGAAAATTTAGCACGGCCAATCCACCCTAACCCGCACATCCCTGGGCACTACGGGAAAATTTAGCACGGCCAATCCACCCTAACCCGCACATCCCTGGGCACTACGGGAAAATTTAGCACGGCCAATCCACCCTAACCCGCACATCCCTGGGCACTACGGGAAAATTTAGCACGGCCAATCCACCCTAACCCGCACATCCCTGGGCACTACGGGAAAATTTAGCACGGCCAATCCACCCTAACCCGCACATCCCTGGGCACTACGGGAAAATTTAGCACGGCCAATCCACCCTAACCCGCACATCCCTGGGCACTACGGGAAAATTTAGCACGGCCAATCCACCCTAACCCGCACATCCCTGGGCACTACGGGAAAATTTAGCACGGCCAATCCACCCTAACCCGCACATCCCTGGGCACTACGGGAAAATTTAGCACGGCCAATCCACCCTAACCCGCACATCCCTGGGCACTACGGGAAAATTTAGCACGGCCAATCCACCCTAACCCGCACATCCCTGGGCACTACGGGAAAATTTAGCACGGCCAATCCACCCTAACCCGCACATCCCTGGGCACTACGGGAAAATTTAGCACGGCCAATCCACCCTAACCCGCACATCCCTGGGCACTACGGGAAAATTTAGCACGGCCAATCCACCCTAACCCGCACATCCCTGGGCACTACGGGAAAATTTAGCACGGCCAATCCACCCTAACCCGCACATCCCTGGGCACTACGGGAAAATTTAGCACGGCCAATCCACCCTAACCCGCACATCCCTGGGCACTACGGGAAAATTTAGCACGGCCAATCCACCCTAACCCGCACATCCCTGGGCACTACGGGAAAATTTAGCACGGCCAATCCACCCTAACCCGCACATCCCTGGGCACTACGGGAAAATTTAGCACGGCCAATCCACCCTAACCCGCACATCCCTGGGCACTACGGGAAAATTTAGCACGGCCAATCCACCCTAACCCGCACATCCCTGGGCACTACGGGAAAATTTAGCACGGCCAATCCACCCTAACCCGCACATCCCTGGGCACTACGGGAAAATTTAGCACGGCCAATCCACCCTAACCCGCACATCCCTGGGCACTACGGGAAAATTTAGCACGGCCAATCCACCCTAACCCGCACATCCCTGGGCACTACGGGAAAATTTAGCACGGCCAATCCACCCTAACCCGCACATCCCTGGGCACTACGGGAAAATTTAGCACGGCCAATCCACCCTAACCCGCACATCCCTGGGCACTACGGGAAAATTTAGCACGGCCAATCCACCCTAACCCGCACATCCCTGGGCACTACGGGAAAATTTAGCACGGCCAATCCACCCTAACCCGCACATCCCTGGGCACTACGGGAAAATTTAGCACGGCCAATCCACCCTAACCCGCACATCCCTGGGCACTACGGGAAAATTTAGCACGGCCAATCCACCCTAACCCGCACATCCCTGGGCACTACGGGAAAATTTAGCACGGCCAATCCACCCTAACCCGCACATCCCTGGGCACTACGGGAAAATTTAGCACGGCCAATCCACCCTAACCCGCACATCCCTGGGCACTACGGGAAAATTTAGCACGGCCAATCCACCCTAACCCGCACATCCCTGGGCACTACGGGAAAATTTAGCACGGCCAATCCACCCTAACCCGCACATCCCTGGGCACTACGGGAAAATTTAGCACGGCCAATCCACCCTAACCCGCACATCCCTGGGCACTACGGGAAAATTTAGCACGGCCAATCCACCCTAACCCGCACATCCCTGGGCACTACGGGAAAATTTAGCACGGCCAATCCACCCTAACCCGCACATCCCTGGGCACTACGGGAAAATTTAGCACGGCCAATCCACCCTAACCCGCACATCCCTGGGCACTACGGGAAAATTTAGCACGGCCAATCCACCCTAACCCGCACATCCCTGGGCACTACGGGAAAATTTAGCACGGCCAATCCACCCTAACCCGCACATCCCTGGGCACTACGGGAAAATTTAGCACGGCCAATCCACCCTAACCCGCACATCCCTGGGCACTACGGGAAAATTTAGCACGGCCAATCCACCCTAACCCGCACATCCCTGGGCACTACGGGAAAATTTAGCACGGCCAATCCACCCTAACCCGCACATCCCTGGGCACTACGGGAAAATTTAGCACGGCCAATCCACCCTAACCCGCACATCCCTGGGCACTACGGGAAAATTTAGCACGGCCAATCCACCCTAACCCGCACATCCCTGGGCACTACGGGAAAATTTAGCACGGCCAATCCACCCTAACCCGCACATCCCTGGGCACTACACTCTCCCAGTCTTGTACATAATCTGTACTGCAACACAGCACTCTCCCAGTCTTGTACATAATCTGTACTGCAACACAGCGCTCTCCCAGTCTTGTACATAATCTGTACTGCAACACAGCGCTCTCCCAGTCTTGTACATAATCTGTAAAGTAACACAACACTCTCCCAGTCCTGTCTATAATCTGTATTGTAACACAGCACTCTCCCAGTCTTGTACATAATCTGTACTGTAACACAGCACTCTCTCAGTCTTGTACATAATCTGTACTGTAACACAGCACTCTCCCCATCCTGTCTGTAATCTGTAATGTAACACAGCACTCTCTCAGAGTTGTACATAATCTGTACTGTAACACAGCACTCTCCCCATCCTGTACATAATCTGTACTGTAACACAGCACTCTCTCAGTCTTGTACATAATCTGTACTGTAACACAGCACTCTCCCCTTCCTGTCTGTAATCTGTAATGTAACACAGCACTCTCCCAGTCCTTTACATAATCTGTACTGCAACACAGCACTCTCCCCATCCTGTCTGTAATCTGTAATGTAACACAGCACTCTCTCAGTCTTGTACATAATCTGTACTGTAACACAGCACTCTCTCAGTCTTGTACATAATCTGTACTGTAACACAGCACTCACCCAGTCCTGCATATAATCTGTAATGTAACACAGTACTCTCTCAGTCTTGTACATAATCTGTACTGTAACACAGCACTCTCCCCGTCCTGTACATAATCTGTACTGTAACACAGCACTCTCCCCATCCTGTCTGTAATCTGTAATGTAACACAGCACTCTCTCAGTCTTGTATATAATCTGTAATGTAATATAGCACTCTCCCAGTCCTGTATATAATCTGTACTGCAACACAGCACTCTCTCAGTCTTGTACATAATCTGTATTGTAACACAGCACTCTCCCAGTCTTGTACATAATCTGTACTGTAATACAGCACTCTCCCCGTCCTGCACATAATCTGTAATGTAACACAGCACACTCCCAGTCCAGTCTATAATCTGTACTGCAACACAGCACTCTCTCAGTCTTGTACATAATCTGTATTGTAACACAGCACTCTCCCCATCCTATCTGTAATGTAACACAGCGCTCTCTCAGTCTTGTACATAATCTGTACTGTAACACAGTACTCTCCCAGTCTTGTATATAATCTGTAATGTAACACAATGCTCCCAGTCCTGTCTATAATCTGTACTGCAACACAGCACTCTCCCAGTCCTGTACATAATCTGTAATGTAACACAGCACTCTCCCAGTCCTGTCTATAATCTGTACTGTAACACAGCACTCTCTCAGTCTTGTACATAACCTCTACTGTAACACAGCACTCTCCCAGTCCTGTCTATAATCTGTATTGTAACACAGCACTCTCCCCGTCCTGCACATAATCTGTATTGTAACACAGCACTCTCCCAGTCTTGTACATAATCTCTACTGTAACACAGCACTCTCCCCGTCCTGTACATAATCTGTAATGTAACACAGCACTCTCCCAGTCCTGTCGATAATCTGTATTGTAACACAGCACTCTCTCAGTCTTGTACATAATCTGTAATGTAACACAGCACTCTCCCCATCCTGTACATAATCTGTATTGTAACACAGCACTCTCTCAGTCTTGTACATAATCTGTACTGTAACACAGCACTCTCCCAGTCCTGTATATAATCTGTACTGTAACACAGCACTCTCTCAGTCTTGTACATAATCTGTACTGTAACACAGCACTCTCCCCATCCTGTCTGTAATCTGAAATGTAACACAGCACTCTCCCAGTTTTGTACATAATCTGTACTGCAACACAGCACTCTCTCAGTCTTGTACATAATCTGTACTGTAACACAGCACTCTCCCCGTCCTGTATATAATCTGTAATGTAACACAGCACTCTCTCAGTCTTGTACATAATCTGTAATGTAACACAACAGTCTCCCAGTCCTGTCTATAATCTGTACTGTAACACAGCACTCTCCCCGTCCTGCACATAATCTGTACTGTAACACAGCACTCTCTCAGTCTTGTACATAATCTGTAATGTAACACAGCACTCTCCCAGTCCTGCACATAATCTGTACTGTAACACAGCACTCTCTCAGTCTTGTACATAATCTGTAATGTAACACAACACTCTCCCAGTCTTGTACATAATCTGTACTGTAACACAGCACTCTCTCAGTCCTGTCAATAATCTGTAATGTAACACAGCACTCTCCCAGTCCTGTATATAATCTGTACTGTAACACCGCACTCTCCCTGTCCTGTCTATAATCTGTACTGTAACACAACACTCTCCCAGTCCTGTCTATAATCTGTAATGTAACACCGCACTCTCCCTGTCCTGTCTATAATCTGTAATGTAACACAGCACTGTCCCAATCTTGTATATAATCTGTAATGTAACACAGCACTCTCCCTGTCCTGTATATAATCTGTACTGTAACACAACACTCTCCCAGTCCTGTCGATAATCTGTAATGTAACACAGCACTCTCCCAGTCCTGTCTATAATCTGTAATGTAACACAGCACACTCTCAGTCTTGTACATAATCTGTAATGTAACACAACACTCTCCCAGTCCTGTCTATAATCTGTAATGTAACACAGCACTCTCCCAGTCCTGTATATCATCTGTAATGTAACACAGCACTGTCCCAGTCCTGTATATAACCTATAATGTTACACAGCACTGTCCCAATCTTGTATATAATCTGTAATGTAACACAGCACACTCCCTGTCCTGTATATAATCTGTAATGCAACACAGCATCGTCCCAGCCCTATATGTAATCTGTAATGTAACACAGCGCTGTCCCAGTGCTCTATATAATCTGTAATGTAACACAGCACTGTCCCAATCTTGTACATAAACTGTAATGTAACACAGCACTGTCCCAGTCCTGTGTATAATCTGTAATGTAACACAACACTCTCCCAGTCCTGTATATAATCGGTACTGTAACAGTACTCGCCCTGCCCTGTATATAATCTGTAATGCAACACAGCATCGTCCCAGCCCTGTATGTAATCTGTAATATAATACAGTACTGTCCCAGTCCTGCATATAATCTGTAATGTAACACAGCACCCGCCCAGTCTAGTACATAATCTGTAATGTAACACAGCACCCGCCCAGTCTAGTACATAATCTGTAATGTAACACAGCACTGTCCCAGTTCTGTTTACAATCTGTAATGTAACACAAAACTCTCCCAGTCCTGTATATAATCGGTACTGTAACAGGACTCGCCCTGTCCTGTATATAATCTGTAATGTAACACAGCACTGTCCCCACCTATATATAATCTGTCATATAAGATAGCACACTCCCAGTCCTGTATATAATCTGTAATGTAACACAGCACTAGTCTTGGACATAATCTGTAATGGAACACAGCGCTGTTCCATTGCTCTATATAATCTGTAATGTAACACAGCACTGTCCCAATCTTGTACATAAACTGTAATGTAACACAGCACTGTCCCAGTCCTGTGTATAATCTGTAATGTAACACACCACTTTCACAATCTTGTATATAATCTGTAATGTAACACAGCACTCTCCCAGTCTGGTATATAATCTGAAATGTGACACAGCACTGTCCCAGTCCTGTATACAATCTGTAATGTAACTCAGCACTCTCCTAGTCCGGTATATAATCTGTAATGTAACACAGCACTCTCCCATGTCTGTCCATATTCTGTAATATAACACAGCACTCTCACAATCCGGTATATGATCTGTACTGTAACACAGCACTCTCCCAGTCCTGTCTATAATCTGTAATGTAACTCAGCACTCTCCCAGTCCAGTATATAATCTGTAATGTAACACAGCACTCTCCCAGTTCTGTATATAATCTGTAATATAACACAGCATTGTCCCTGTCCTGTATATAATCTGTCATGTAACACTGCACTCTCCAAGTCCAGTATATAAACTATAATGTAACACAGCACTCTCCCAGTCCGGTATATAATCTGTACTGTAACACAGCACACTCCCAGGTCTGTACATAATCTGTAATATAACATGCACTCTCCCAGTTCGGTATATAATCTGAAATGGAACACAGCACTGTCCCAGTCTGATATATAATCTGTAATGTAACACAGCACTCTCCCAGTCCTGTATATAATCTGTGATGTAACACAGCACTGTCCCAGTCCTGTATATAATCTGTAATGTAACACTGCACTCTCCAAGTCCAGTATATAAACTATAATGTAACACAGCACTCTCCCAGTCTGGTATATAATCTGTAGTGTTACACAGCACTATCCCAGTCCAGTATATAATCTGTAATGTAACACAGCACTCTCCCAGTCCTGTATATAATCTGTAATTTAACACAGTACTGTCCCTGTCCTGTCTATAATCTGTAATTAACACAGCACTCTCCCAGTCCTGTATATAATCTGTGATGTAACACAGCACTGTCCCAGTCCTGTATATAATCTGTAATTTAACACAGCACTGTCCAGTCCTGTATATAATCTGTAATGTAATACTGCACTCTCCCAGTCCTGTATATAATCTGTAATGTAATGCAGCCCTCTCCCAGTCCTGTAAATAATCTGTAATGTAACACAGCACTCTCCCAGTTCTGTATATAATCTGTAATGTAACACAGCACTGTCCCATTCCGATACATAATCTGTAATGTGACACAGCACTCTCCCAGTCCCATATGTAATCTGAAATGTAACACAGCACTGTCCCAGTCCTGTATGTAATCTGTAATGTAATGCAGCACTCTCCCAGTCCTGCATATAATCTGTAATGTAACACAGCACTGTCCCAGTCCTGTATATAATCTGTAATGTAACACAGCACACACTCAGTTGAGGGCGGCACAGTGACACAGTGGTTAGCACTGCTGCCTCACAGCACCAGAGACCTGGGTTCAATTCCCGCCTCAGGCGACTGACTGTGTGGAGTTTGCATGTTCTCCCTGTGTCTGCGTGGGTTTCCTCCGGGTGCTCCGGTTCCCTCCCACAGACCAAAAATGTGCAGGTTAGGGTGGATTGGCCATGCTAAATTACCCGTAGTGTTAGGTAAGGGGTAAATGTAGGGGAATGGTTTTGGGTGGGTTGCTCTTCGGAGGGTCGGTGTGGACTTGTTGGGCCGAAGGGCCTGTTTCCACACTGTAATGTAATGTAATCTAATCTAGTCTCAGTCCTGAATAAACTATGTAATGTAACAGAGCACTGTCCCGGTCCTGTGTATAATCTGCATATAACACAGCACTCTCTTAGTCCTACGTATAATCTGTAATGTAAAACAGGACTCGCCCTGTCCTGTATATAATCTGTAATGTAACACAGCACTGTCCCCACCTATATATAATCTGTCATATAAGATAGCACACTCCCAGTCCTGTATATAATCTGTAATGTAACACAGCACTGTCCCAGTCCTGTGTCCCAGTCTGTATATAATCTGTAATGTAACACCGCACTCTCCCTGTCCTGTATATAATTTGTAATGTAACACAGCACTCACCCTGTCCTGTACATAATGTGTAATATAACACAGCACTCTCACTGTCCTGTATGTTGTCTGTAATGTAACATAGCACTCTCCCAGTCCTGTATATAATCTGTAATGTAACACAGTACTCTCCCAATCCTGTATATAATCTGTAATGTAACACAGCACTCTCCCAGTCTGGTATATAATCTGTAATGTAATACTGCACTCTCCCAGTCCTGTATATAATCTGTAATGTAACACAGCACTGTCATAGTCCTGTATATAATCTGTAATGTAATACTGCACTCTCCCAGTCCTGTATAAAATCTGTAAAATAACACAGCACTCTCCCAATTTTGTATATAATCTGTAATGTAACCCAGCACTCTCCCAGTCCTGTATATAATCTGAAATGTAACACTGTACTCTCCCAGTCCTGTATATAATCTGTAATTTAACACAGTACTGTCCCTGTCCTGTCTATAATCTGTAATTAACACAGCACTCTCCCAATCTTGTATATAATCTGTGAGGTAACACAGCACTCACCGTGTTCTGCATATAATCTGTAATGTAACTCAGCACTCTCCCAGTTCTGTATATTACCTGTAATGTAACACAGCACTCTCCCACTCCCATTTGTAATCTGAAATGTAACACAGCACTGCCCCAATCCTGTATATAATCTGTAATGTAACGCAGCACTCTCCCAGTCCTGTATATAATCTGTAATGTAACACAGCACTCTTCCAGTCCTGCATATAATCTGTAATGTAATGCAGCACTCTCCAAGTCCTGTATATAATCTGTAATGTAACACAGCACTGTCCCAGTCCTGTATATAATCTGTAATGTAACACAGCACTCTCCCAGTCCGGTATATAATCTTTAATGTAACACAGCACTCGCCCTGTACTGTATATTATCTGTAATGTAACACAGCACTGTCACAGTCCTGTATATAACCTGTAATGTAATACAGCACTGTCACAGTCCTGTATATAACCTGTAATGTAATACAGCAGTCTCTCAGTACAGTATATAATCTGTAATGTAACACAGCGCCCACTCAGTCCTGAATAAAGTATGTAATGTAACACAGCACTGTCCCGGTCCTGTGTATAATCTGTAATATAACACAGCACTCTCTTAGTCCTACGTATAATCTGTAATGTAAAACAGGACTCGCCCTGTCCTGTATATAATCTGTCATGTAACACCGCACTCACCCAGTCCTGTATATAATGTGTAATGTAACACAGCACTCTCACTGTCCGGTATCTAATCTGTAATGTAACACAGCACTGTTCCAGTCCTGTATATTATCTGTAATGTAACACAGTGCTCTCCCAGTTCTGTATATAATCTGTAATGTAACGCAGCATGCTCCCAGTCCACTATATAATCTGTACTGTAACACAACACTGTCCCAGTCCTGTATATAATCTGTAATATGACACAGCACTCTTCCTGTCTTGTATATAATCTGAAATGTAACACAGCACTGTCCCAGTCCTGCATATAATCTGTAATGTAACACAGCACTCTCTCAGTCCTGTATATAATCTGTAATATAACACAGCACTGTCCTAGTCCTGTATATAATCTGTAATGTAACACAGCACTCTCTCAGTCCTGTATATAATCTGTAATTTAACACGGCACTGTCCCAGTCCTGTATATAATCTGTAATGTAACATCGCACTATCCCAGACCTGTATATAATCTGTAATGTAATACAGCACTGTCCCAGTCCTGCATATAATCTGTAATGTAACACAGCACTGTCCCAGTCCTGCATATAATCTGTAATGTAACACAGCACTCTCCCAGTCCTGTATATAATCTGTAGTGTGTCACAGCACTGTCCCAGTTGTGGATGCAATTTGCAATGTAATACAGCACTGTCCCAGTCCTGCATATAATCTGTGATGTAACACAGCACTGTCCAAGTCCTGTATATAATCTATAATTAAACACTGCACTCACCCAGTCCTGTATGTAATCTCTAATATAACACTGCACTGTCCCGGTCCTGTACATAATATGTAATTTAACACAGTACTGTCCCTGTCCTGTGTATAATCTGTAATGTAACACAGCACTCTCCCAGTTCTGTATATAATGTGTAATGCAACACAGCACTCTCCCAGTCCTGTATATAATCTGTAATGTGACACAGCACTCTCCCAATCCTGTATACAATCTATAATGTGACACAGCCCTGTCCCAGTCCTGTACATAACCTGTAATGTAATACAGCACTGTCCCAGTCCTGCATATAATCTGTAATGTAACACAGCACTCTCCCAGTCTTGTATATACCCTGTAATGTAACACGGCACTCTTCCGGTCCTGTATAGAATCTGTAATGTAACACAGTACTGTCCCTGTCCTGTATATAATCTGTAATGTAACATAGCACTATCCCAGTCCTACATATAATCTATAATGTAACACAGCACTGTCCCAGTCCTGTATATAATCTGTAATGTAACACAGCACTCTCCTAGTCCTGTATATAAACTGTAATGTTACACACACACTTCCCCCATCTTGTCTGTAATCTGTAATGTAACACAGTACTCTTCCAGTCCTGTACATAAACTGTAATGTAACACTGTACTCTCCCAGTCCTGTATATAATCTGTAATGTTACACAGCACTCTCCCAGTCCTGTATATAATCTGTAATGTTACACAGCATTGTCCCAGTCCTGTATATAATCTGTAATGTAGCACACACACCAGATCCTGTATATAATCTGTAATGTTACACAGCACTGTCCCAGTCCTGTATATAATCTGTAATGTTACACACGCACTCTCCCCATCCTGTCTGTAATCTGTAATGTAACACAGCACTCTCCCAGTCCTGTATATAATCTGTAATGTTACACAGCACTCTCCCAGTCCTGTATATAATCTGTAATGTTACACAGCACTCTCCCAGTCCTGTATATAATTTGTAATGTAACACAGCACTCTCCCAGTCCTACATATAATCTATAATGTAACACAGCACTCTCCTAGTCCTGTATATAATCTGTAATGTAGCACACACACCAGATCCTGTATATAATCTGTAATGTAACACAGCACTCTCCCAGTCCTGTATATAATTTGTAATGTAATACAGCACTGTCCCAGTCCTGCATATAATCTGTAATGTAACACAGCACTGTCCCAGTCCTGCATATAATCTGTAATGTAATACAGCACTCTCCCAGTCCGGTATATAATATGTAATGTAACACAGTACTCTCCTAGTCCTGTATATAATCTGTAATGTAACACAGCACTGTCCCAGTCCTGTATATAATCTGTAATGTAACATCGCACTGTCCCAGACCTGTATATAATCTGTAATGTAATACAGCACTGTCCCAGTCCTGCATATAATCTGTAATGTAACACAGCACTCTCCAAGTCCTGTATATAATCTGTAATGTAACACAGCACTATCCCAGTCCTGCATATAATCTGTAATGTAACACAGCACTCTCCCAGTCCTGTATATAATCTGTAATGTTACAGACGCACTGTCCCTGTCCTGTCTGTAATCTGTAATGTAACACAGTACTCCCCCAGTTCTGTACATAAACTGTAATGTAACACAGCACTCTCCCAGTCCTGTACATAAACTGTAATGTAACACTGTACTCTCCCAGTCCTGTACATAAACTGTAATGTGACACAGTACTCTCCCTGTCCTGTATATAATCTGTAATGTAACACAGCACTGTCCCAGTCCTCTATATACTCTGTAATGTAATACAGCACTCTCCCAGTCCTGTATATCATCTGTAATTTAACACAGTACTGTCCCTGTCCTGTATATAGCCTGTAATGTAACACAGCACTGTCCCAGTCCGGTATATACTCTGTAATGTAACTCTTCCTGTCCTGTATATAATCTGTAATGTAACACAGCACTGCCCCAGTCCTGTATGTAATCTGTAATGTAACACAGTACTGTCCCTGTCCTGTA
>NW_025215367.1:88112-92689 GCF_004010195.1 Chiloscyllium plagiosum
ATCTGTAATGTAACACAGCACTGTCCCAGTCCTTTATATAATCTGTAATGTAGCACAGCACTGTCCCAGTCATGTACATAATCTGTAATGTAATACAGCACTCTCCCAGTCCTGTATATCATCTGTAATTTAACACAGTACTGTCCCTGTCCTGTATATACTCTGCAATGTAACACGGCACTCTTCCTGTCCTGTATATAATCTGTAATGTAACACAGCACTTTCCTAGTCCTGTATATAATCTGTAATGTTACACATGCACTCTCCCCATCCTGTCTGTAATCTGTAATGTAACACAGTACTCTCCCTGTCCTGTATATAATCTGTAATGTAACACAGTACTCTCCCTGTCCTGTATATAATCTGTAATGTTACACATGCACTCTCCCCATCCTGTCTGTAATCTGTAATGTTACACAGTACTCTCCCAGTCCTGTATATAATCTGTAATGTTACACAGCACTCTCCCAGTCCTGTATATAATCTGTAATGTTACACAGCACTCTCCCAATCCTGTTATAATCTGTAATATAACACACTCTCCCAGTCCTGTATATAATCTGTAATGTTACACAGCACTCTCCCAGTCCGTTATATAATCTGTAATATAACACACTCTCCAGATCCTGTATATAATCTGAGAGAAAGGGAGACCTGCAGATGCTGGAGGTCAGAGTGTGGTGCTGGACATGCACAGCTGGTCAGGCAGCGTCCAAGGTGCAGGAGAATCACTGCTTCAAGGGTCATTCTTCACCAGGAAGAGCTTATGATCGAAATTTCATCTCTGCTGCTCCTCAGAAACTGACTGACCGGCTGTGCTTTTCCAGCACCACCCCTTTTGACTCTGTACATAATCTATAGCATAACACAGTGCTGTCACAGTGCTGTATATATCCTGTAGTGTCGAACAACACTTATGAGACCGAAGTCCTCAGAATGAGTCGTTAATGGGCACAGACAACGCACTGAAAAGTTCAATGCAGTGTCCCATTTCTATGCTTTAAATACGATCTATAAGTACTTACATTTTCTGTTCCACTATTACCTCGATCAATCAATCCATTTCTAGTTCCGTCATATAAAGAAAATTGTATTTTAGAGTGATTTTATTCCATTTCCACTTTAATGTAATTGATTTCATATCGTTCCCAGAGGATATAGCAATTTTCAGTTGTAGGCACCAGGTATTTTTCAATACATCACAGAGGCTAGGTACAGAGTAAAGCTCTCTGCACCCTGGTTTGACTGGCTCCGTTGCTGCCGATGTGAGCGACGGCATTTTCACAAGCGCTTGTGTTTCCCACTGAATGCCCCGAGAGTTCAGGAGACTCTGTCCCTGATGGACTCACTGTGTGGGATCGACTGAAGACCCAAGGGGAAAGCGTACCCATCACAGCACTGCTTCAACCCAGGGTCAGCGATCTGCTTCCACCTGGCAGCCACGCTCTCCCGCATGTTAGATGCCCCTTTGGGTGCCCCCTTCCTGGGGCAAGAGAGGGGGAACAGATTCCCCCGACTCTGAGCTCACGCCCTGTCAGTGCACCCCCCCACGGCCAGGTCTGGAGTCTTCACATTCTGCCACTGTGGTAAAACACAACAACTCCCCTCCTTCCCCGGGGCGCTAAGGAAATTCAGAGCGTCTGCAATGACTCTGAGCAAGTTTTATAGATGCACCGTAGAGCGCAGTGTGGATAAAGTGTGGCGCTGGAAAAGCACAGCAGGTCAGGCAGCATCTGAGGACCAAGAGAGTCAATGTTTCAGGCAGGACCCCTCCTCAGAGTTCACACCGAAATGTCGATTATCCTGCTCCTCGGATGCTCCCCGACCTGCTGTGCTTTTCCAGCACTCTATCGACACTGACTCACCGCAGAAAGCAGCCTACCCAGATGCATCACGGCCTGGTACCCCAACTGCTCTGCCCAGGACCGTGTGACACTCCAGGGAGCTGTGAACACAGCCCAGTCCCTCACACAAACCCAACCTTCCATCCACCGACTCCATCTACACTCCCCACTGCCTGGGGAAGGCAGCCGACATCATCAGAGACCCCTCCCACCCCGGTTATAATCTCTCCCACCCTCTTCCCTCAGGCAGGAGGGATATGACTTTGAAAACACGCACCAACAGATTCAGGACCAGCTTCTTCCCCGCCGTTATCAGACTCGTGACCAGCCCTCTCATAATATTGACGTTGATCTCTCTCTGCACCTTCTCTGCAGCTGTAACACTGTATTCTACATTCTGTGCTCTTACCCCGATATACCTCTGTCAGGGAGGATTCCCCTGGACAGCGTGCAAAACACAACTTTTCACTGTATCTCGGGACAATAATAAGTCAAATCAAGAAAGTGCGAGAGTGAAGGTGCCATTTCGAGATGGACTATTCTAACTTCAGTCACTCGCCATCCCAGTCTAAGGGTTACCGGGGGTGGGGGTGGGGCCGTTTCGGACTGAGATGGGGAGAAATGTCTTCACCCAGACAGTGTCGGGGGGGTGGGGGGGGGGTCTCTGTCACAGAAAGGGGTTGAGGCTGAACCATGTTTTCCAGAAAGTGTTGGATATAGTTCTTAGGGCTAAAGGGATCAGAGGATAAAGTGGGGGGGCAGGGGGCTGAGTTAGATGATCAGCCACTATCGTATTCAATGGGGGAACAGGCCCGAGGGGCCGAACGGCTGCTAGTTTCTATGTTACGAAGAACAAAGAGACGTACAGCATGGAAACAGGCCCTTCGGCCCCTCCAGGCCTGTGCCGATCGTCGCGCCCTGACTAAACAAACCTCCTGCCCTTATTTGGTCCGTCTCCCTCTATTCTCTCCCTGTTCCTGGAACCATCTTCAATGTGGCCCAGGTGCCTGCTTCCCCCACCTCTCCTTACAGTGCGTTCCAGGCTCCTAACACTCTCTGCGTGAAAACCTTCCCTCCCTTAAACTATCCCCCCTCTCACCTTGAACCTGTGACCCCCTCGGAATTGACCCTTTGACCCTGGGGAGGGGAGAGCCTCTGACTATCCGCCCTATCGATTCCTCTCAGAATTGTGTCGGCCTCTATCGGGCCTCCTCTCAGCCTGCGTCGTTCCCGGTGAAAACAATCCCAGTCTCTTTAACCTTTCCTCGTAGCCAGGGGCCTCTCGAGACCAGGCAACGTCCCGGTGAACCTCCTCTGGCGCTCGCTCTACAAAACTTCCACCTCCTTCTGGTAGGCGGGGGCGCCCAAAACCGCACACAATCCTCCGAACGCGGCCTAGCGAGGGTGTCATATCACTGGTTTGCCAACCCCATGCCCCAGACGATGAAGGCAAGCATTCCATCTGCCTTCTTAAACACCTTGGTCACCCGCGTCACCACGTTTAGGGAACTGTGGACCTGCACCCTCAGATCTATTAATTGTTTTGAAAAAAGTTGTGGATACGGTGCTGGGGGGGGTGCTAAAGGGATCAGAGAGCATGGGGGAGCAGGGGACTGAGTTGGATGATAGCATTCAATGGCGGGACGGGCTCGTGGGGCCAAATGGCCTGCCAGCTTCTTTGTTCCCATTGAATGTTTTCAAGACAGAATTGGATACAGTCCTTGGGGCTAAAGGGATCAGAGAAAGTGGGGAGCAGGGGATTGATCAGCCAGGATTGTATTTAATGACGGAACAGGCCCGAGGGGCCGAATTTGATTTGTGTTGATTTATTGTTGTCACATGCACCATAGTGCGGTGAAAAGTTTTGTTTTGCGAGCACGGGCAGCTCATCACAAACAAGGACGTACAGATCAGAGGGCGCTTAGACAGAGTGAGGCGTACAGGGTTAAAAAGCCCACTCCTGCTCCGAGCTCTGTGTTTGTAAGGTTTCATTCAGTGGTCTCTGTGTCTCCTTCATTCGTATTCTGGTGCAGCAGCAGGCAAACTGTGTGTTTCATTCCCAATCGGCTGGAATAATTGCATGTCTTTAACTCACCGTATTGAAGAGGGAGGTCCAAGTCAAATTGTCTGCCAATCAGACAGGACCCAGATGAAGGCTGCTTTGTCAGTGATACAGTCCACGTTAACATCACTGCTGCGTTGAGGGAGGTGGGCGGCCGGGGTTGGGGGGGGGTGTTAATGTAGCTCAATAGGCATCTTTACCCCAGTTCTCGCTCGCCCCGATCAGGGTAAAAAGGCCAGTCAGTCTCTGCACAGCTCAGACTGAGACCCAGGAGAGTCAGAGTCGAAGAGTGTGTGGGGCTGGAAAAGCACAGCCCGGTCAGGCAGCATCCGAGGAGCAGGAGAGTCGACGTTCCAGGGATGAGCTCTTCATTAGGAATGTCACTCCTGGTGAAGGGTTTATTGCACAGAACGTCGACTCCCCTGCTCCTCGGATGCTGCCTGACCGGCTGTGCTTTTCCAGCCCCACACTTTCTGATGCCCTGAACCAGCCCTCACCCTTCCCAACCAGAAACAAACACGTTCAGTCAGGTGTTTTGGACGTTAATTCGATTTGGTTTATCTGTCTCTCTCTCTCTCTCTCTTTCTCTATCTATCTATATCTCTCTCTAGCTCTCTCTTTCTCTATCTATCTATATCTCTCTCTAGCCCTCTCTTTCTATCTATCTATAT
>NW_025215367.1:93825-96158 GCF_004010195.1 Chiloscyllium plagiosum
AACAGACCCTTCGGCCTAACCAGTCCATGCCGACCCATAATCCCAAACTAAACTAGTCCCACCTGCCTGCTCCTGGCCCATGTCCCTCCAAACCCTTCCCTATCCATGTCCTTATCCAAAGGGATTGGCTCCTGGCACCGTGAGGCAGTGGTACTAACCCACTGAGCCACCGTGACACTGTATTCTTCCAAGTTTCAACCCACCTGCAAACAAATCAGAACCAAGATGCGGAATATTAATATAAATCAGGATAATGCAGGATGGAGGGTCCCAATCGCAGGGGGTGGGGGGGGGGGGGGAGCCCAAAACCAGGGGTCAAAGTTTAAGAGTCAGGGGTAGACTGAGATGGGGAGAAATGTCTTCACCCAGAGAGTGGTGGGAGGGGGGGGAAGCCTGTGGAATTCTCTGTCACAGAGAGGGGGCTAAAACATTGAATGTTTTCAGGAAGGAGGTAGGTATAGTTTTTGTGGAGAAAGGGATTAAGGGTGTGGGTGGGGGTGGGTGGGCAGGATAAGGTGTTTGAGATTGATGGTCAGCCGTGATCCCACTGAACAGCAGAGCAGGCTTGGACGGGCCGAATGGCCTACTCCTGCTCCCTATGTTTCTGTGGGACCACTGATCCAGTAACGCGTTCGCAAAGCCCAGTTCGTGTAATAAGGCCCCCTCCCCCCAGCCATCTGAAAGGCTGAACATGGCCTCTTGAGTTCGGCTCTGCTCATCTCGAATGCTTCCCGGGAAGAGCCACCGGCCACATTCCCAGCTCCAGTTGCTCATCGGGGAGGCAATCCTGTGATGCCGAGCGTTAGTGAGCACTCACTCTCAAAGTCTAACCTGTGCTCCCACTGGGCACCGCCGCGTCGCTCCGAGAATTGACGGCTCCCTCCTTTCTCCAGGCCGGCTATCGTCCACCTCCCTCCTTTCTCTTGCAACGTGTTGTTCCCTTTCCAAAGTTGGTTCATTGCCAGCTATAAGCTTGACGGCGCAGTTTTTAGAGTCTTTGGAACTCCTTGCTACAGAGAGCTACAGGGGGTGGTGGGCAGAGTCTGTTGTGTAGATTTAAGGCTGAAACGGATTCCTGAATCAGTCAGGGAATCATGGGCTACAGGGAAAGGGAAGATGAGGAGCATCCGATCGACCTCAAGGACCGAACGGCCTCTTTCTGCTCCTGTTGGTTATGAGGGCCATGACATTGCTGTTGTTTGCCAGAGGAAACCCATTTTGGTTCACTAATGCCCCTTTAAGGGGAAGGATGGAGATCTACTGTCCTTACTCAGTCTCGGCTTCCACCTTACAGCAATGAGTTGCCCTCAGATCAATAAAACCAGCCATCAATGCCAACATCGAATTGAACAGGGTGGTGAGGAAGTTGTTTGGTCCACTTTCCTTCATTGAAAACCACCCAACACCAGGTTATCATCCAACAGGGTTATTTGGAGCTGTTCCCACCTGTCCATCCTCCTTCCACCCTCTGCTCTGACCTATTACCATTCCTGAAGAAGGGCTAATGCCCGAAATGTCGATTCTCCTGTTCCCGAGATGCTGCCTGACCTGCTGCGCTTTTCCAGCAACACATTTCCATCTCTATTACCATCACTCCACTCCTGCATTCACCTATCGCCTTTCCAGCTACATCCTCCCCAGCCCTACCACCCCCTCCTATTTATCTCTCAGCCACCCACTCCCCCTCCATTCCCGATGAAAGGCTCCTGCCCGAAACGTCGACTCTCCTGCTCCTCGGGTGCTGCCTGACCTGCTGTGCTTTTCCAGCACCACACACTCTTCAACTCTGATCTCCTGCGTCCGCATCCCCACTTTCTCCTGACTTTTAATTCAGTCTAACACTGGCTCCTCCACATCAAGGGCGGCACGGTGGCTCAGTGGTTAGCACAGCTGCCTCACGGCGCCAGAGACCCGGGTTCAATTCCTGCCTCGGGCAACTGTCAGTGTGGAGTTTGCAAATTCTCCCCGTGTCTGTGTGGGGTTTCCTCCGGGTGCTCCGGTTTCCTCCCACAGTGCCCAGGGATGTGCAGGTTAGGGTGGATTGGCCGTGCTAAATTGTCCCATAGTGCCCAGGGATGTGCAGGTTAGGGTGGATTGGCCGTGCTAAATTGTCCCATAGTGTCCAGGGATGTGCAGGTTAGGGTGGATTGGCCGTGCTAAATTGTCCCATAGTGCCCAGGGATGTGCAGGTTAGGGTGGATTGGCCGTGCTAAATTGTCCCATAGTGCCCAGGGATGTGCAGGTTAGGGTGGATTGGCCGTGCTAAATTGTCCCATAGTGCCCAGGGATGTGCAGGTTAGGGTGGATTGGCCGTGCTAAATTACCCCATAGTG
>NW_025215367.1:97115-101297 GCF_004010195.1 Chiloscyllium plagiosum
TTTTACCCAGAGGGGGGTACGCAGATGGAATGAGCTGCCAGAGGAAGTGGTTGAGGCGGGTACATTAACAACATTTAAAAGGCATTGGGACAAATCCATGGATAGGAAAGGGTTAGAAGGATATGGGCCACGTGCAGAGACATGGGGTTAGAGTGGACGGCCATTTTGGTCGAATGGACCAGTTTGGGCTGGAGGACTCTGTGACTCTAAGGACTGAGAGGGATATTGGCCAAATGGGACGAGATCAGTTCAGCAGTCCTGGGTGGCATGAACAAGTTGGACCCAAGGTTCTGTGTCCTTGTTGGATGACTCTATGAATCAATTGATGAGGAAGGTTGGAGGGTGGGAGTGAAGTGAAGCAGTACTGGATAACCTTGCACCAGGTGGATGTTCTGCATTGATCTAGCGGTCATCCAGACAGGATTATCTCCGTTGGGTACAGGGAATGGAGCATAGTCAGCAATGATAATCAATTTGTGTCCCGTTGCTGAAGCCCGTTCTGAAATCCCGGGAAGGGTAGGATTGTGAGCAGCCCCCCCCCTACCCCAGGTGAAGCCCAAGGTGGACACGCAGCGGTAACATCGCTGGACCATTAACCCCCGAAACTCAAGGTGGCGGGAGGGGGGAACGCAGGCTGGAATCCCACGACAGGAGGCTTGCGGAACGGAGATCATCCTGTCCGGATGACCGCTAGATCAATGCAGAACATCTGCATGGTGCAAGGTCCTCGTTGACAGCTCCCACCTGAAAGGGGGCAGGAAATGTTGGATAGTGCCGGCTGTGATGCCTCACCCAGTTGATCAGCCCCCTGGAACACTGCAGTGTCCGAGAGAGACCAGAGCCCGGGAGCAGTGGCAAGGCGCAGCTCAAGGTTAGAAAGCTTTCAAAAGGGATAATGCTGGAAAAGCACAGAGGGACAGGCAGCATCCGAGGAACAGGAGGGTTGATGTTTCGAGCGTAAGTCCGTCGCCAGGAATGTTCGGTTTGGTAGGCAGACGCTGAGGAAAGAGATGTGACTGCGGTAGCGGGTCCACTTCAGGACATGGCAGCGATGGTGACCTGGTGGGTGCAGTGAGAGAGAGTCACTGAGATCCTTGTGGAGGGAGGAGGAGAGCTTCTTCAAGGGATGGTTTGGAGGAGCTGGTGTTGGACGAAGTTAAAAAAAACACCAGCTGATAGTCCAACAGGTTTATTCGGAAGCACTAGCTTTCGGAACGCTGCATCCTTCATCAGGCAGCTGGGGAGCAGGATCATAAGACTTTATAGCAAAACATTACAATGTCTTGCAGCTAAGTATACTAAACTAACTTAGATAAAGTAGATGGAGTTTAATTCAGATAACTGCGAGGTGCTGCACTTTGGGAAAGCAAATCTTACCAGGACTTCTACACTTAATGGTTAGGTCCTGGGGAGTGTTGCTGAACAAAGAGACCTTGGAGTGCAGGTTCACAGCTCCTTGAAAGTGGAGTCGCAGGTAGATAGGGATAGTGAAGGCGGCGTTTGGTATGCTTTCCTTTATTGGTCAGAGTTTTGAGTACAGGAGTTGGGAGGTCATGTTGCGGCTGTACAGGGCATTGGTTAGGCCACTGTTGGAATATTGCGTGCAATTCTGGTCTCCTTCCTATCGGAAAGATGTTGTGAAACTTGAAAGGGTTCAGAAAAGATTTACAAGGATGTTGCCAGAGTTGGAGGGTTTGAGCTACAGGGAGAGGCTGAACAGGCTGGGGCTGTTTTCCCTGGAGGCTGAGGGGTGACCTTATAGAGGTTTGTAAAATCATGAGGGACATGTACAGGGTAAATAGGCAAAGTCCTTTCCCTGGGGTCGGGGAGTCCAGAACTAGAGGGCCACCCAGAGGGTGGTGCATGTATGGAGTGAGCTGCCAGAGGAAGTGGTGGAGGCTGATACAATGACAACATTTAAAAGGCATTTGGATGGGTATATGAATAGGAAGGATTTGGAGGGAATATGGGCTGGGTGCTGGCAGGTGGGATTAGATTGGGTTGGGATATCTGGTCGGCATGGACGGGTTGGGCCGAAGGGTCTGTTTCCGTGCTGTACATCTCTATAACTCTAAGTCTTTGAGAATGGTTTTGCTAGGTTCGCTTCGCTAACATGTAAATCCCAGAACTCCTTTCAAGTCACCTTCTCAAGATAACTTCAGGTTTTCTAACACTAGGTGCCATCCCAGCCCAGATGATGCATTAAAGGTGTGAGGTTAGAGTCGGTCTGTGTCCCCATCTTAGGTCAGACTGGTTCTATTTCTGAAGTGGGGTTTACAGAATCTGAAATGGCTTGATTGTACTTTATGCATTTTTTGAGCAAAATAAAATATAATTCCGCAAGGGAGGGGGGACTGACTCTGTTGCTACCCAGGGGTGCACCACACACCTATCCTTGGATTCTCTGCGATTTAGAAAGTCAGGAGGCTGGAAGAACACAGCAAGCCAGGCAGCATCAGGACCAGCTCAATTGGATTCCAGCATCTGCAGTATTGACCTGTCTGATTCCCCACAATTTAGCCAACACCTTGCTGGTCCTCAGCAGATTTGATCTGTGAAACTGGAGCGGCAATAAAAACCATCATTGTCTCAGATTCCCAGTCCCCATCTTAAATCCTTTTTTGTATGAAAAACGCAGACATTATTCCCAATCCCATGGGCGCAACGTTCCAGTGTTTCGGGACACACGCTCGGAAACGTCATACTGGGCAAAGACGTTGCCTTTTGTGGGCGATAAACGCTGGATGTGAACAACTTGCGCTGAGCAGGTCGGTGCGTGGTCTTGCAGACGCTGCGAGACAGCAATGATTCCTTGCAGCAAACTGTGCTGAATACTGTGCCTAATTGTGTGCTACTCGACAAACTGGGTCAGTTTCAGGGGGGTTTGCGGAGGGTGAAACTGTCATGTGAAATGAACGGGGCGTGCCAGGATGTCTGGGCCAGTCGGAGCTGGGAAAAGGGCACCCCTGGTCAGGGATGGTTTGGGGATCGACACGGGTCACTGACCCAGGATAAGCTCAATCACAAGGTTTAGCCCCGTCCTGGGGCTGACAACAGGGCGAGATATTGGTCAAGACTGTAAATCCTCCAATATACCCCACATCACTCACTGTAACACTCCCTGATATGACTGTAAATCTCCAATATACCCCACATCACTCACTGTAACACTCCCTGATATAGCCCACACCCCTCACTGTAACACTCCCTGATATACCCCACACCCCTCACTGTAACACTCCCTGATATACCCCACACCCCTCACTGTAACACTCCCTGATATACCCCACACCCCTCACTGTAACACTCCCTGATATACCCCACACCCCTCACTGTAACACTCCCTGATATACCCCACACCCCTCACTGTAACACTCCCTGATATACCCCACACCCCTCACTGTAACACTCCCTGATATACCCCACACCCCTCACTGTAACACTCCCTGATATACCCCACACCCCTCACTGTAACACTCCCTGATATACCCCACACCCCTCACTGTAACACTCCCTGATATACCCCACACCCCTCACTGTAACACTATCTGATATACCCCACACCCCTCACTGTAACACTCTCTGATATACCCCACACCCCTCACTGTAACACTATCTGATATACCCCACACCCCTCACTGTAACACTATCTGATATACCCCACACCCCTCACTGTAACACTATCTGATATACCCCACACCCCTCACTGTAACACTATCTGATATACCCCACACCCCTCACTGTAACACTATCTGATATACCCCACACCCCTCACTGTAACACTATCTGATATACCCCACACCCCTCACTGTAACACTATCTGATATACCCCACACCCCTCACTGTAACACTATCTGATATACCCCACACCCCTCACTGTAACACTATCTGATATACCCCACACCCCTCACTGTAACACTATCTGATATACCCCACACCCCTCACTGTAACACTATCTGATATACCCCACACCCCTCACTGTAACACTATCTGATATACCCCACACCCCTCACTGTAACACTATCTGATATACCCCACACCCCTCACTGTAACACTATCTGATATACCCCACACCCCTCACTGTAACACTATCTGATATACCCCACACCCCTCACTGTAACACTATCTGATATACCCCACACCCCTCACTGTAACACTCTCTGATAAAACCCACACCCCTCA
>NW_025215367.1:137247-139877 GCF_004010195.1 Chiloscyllium plagiosum
CTCAGCACAGCTCCCTCCCTCAGCACAGACTCCCAGCCTCAGCACAGACTCCCAGCCTCAGCACAGACTCCCTCCCTCAGCACAGACTCCCAGCCTCAGCACGGATTCCCTCCTTCAGCACAGACTCCCTCCCTCAGCACAGACTCCCAGCCTCAGCATGGATTCCCTCCTTCAGCACAGACTCCCAGCCTCAGCACAGACTCCCTCCCTCAGTACAGACTCTGAGCCTCAGCACAGTATCCCTCCCTCAGCACAAACTCTCAGCCTCAGCACAGACTCCCTCCCTCAGCACAGACTACCGGCCTCAGCACGGACTCCCTCCCTCAGCATGGAGTCCCAGCCTCAGCACAGACTCCCAGCCTCAGCACAGACTCCCTCCCTCAGCACGGACTCCCTCCCTCAGCACAGATTCCCTCCCTCAGCACAGACTCTCAGCCTCAGCATAGACTCCCTCCCTCAGCACGGACTAACAGCCTCAGCACAGACTCCTTCCCTCAGCTGATACTCCCTCCCTCAGCACGGACTCCCTCCCTCAGCACGGACTCCCTCCCTCAGCATAGACTCCCAGCCTCAGCAGACTCCCTCCCTCAACACGGACTACTTGCCTCAGCACAGACTCCCTCCCTCAGCACAGACTCCCTTCCTCATCCCTCCCTCAGCATGGACTCCTTCCCTCAGCACGGACTCCCTCCCTTAACACGGACCCCCTCCCTCAGCACAGACTCCCTCCCTCAGCATAGACTCTCGGCTTCAGCACAGACTCAACATGGACTCCCTGTCTCATCTCAGACTCCCAGCCTCAGCGTGGACTACGTGTTTTAGCACAGACTCCCAGTCTCAGCACACACTCCCTGTCTCATCGCAGACTTCCTCCCTCAGGACAGATGCCCAGTCTCAGCATGGCTGCCTCGCCTTGAGGTGAATGCATCACAGCCTCCTTGTACTCCTTGCCTTGAGGTGAAGCCTGGCACGGGCTGGAAGGTGGGTGTCGACACATACTGGATTGCAACGACTGTTGTTTCTTTATTTTTTGATTTTATTCCGATGGTTCTGTTCTTTTATACCTTTTTGAAAAATTCATCTACAGGCTGTGGGTGTTGCTGGCAGCAATTATTGCCCATCCCTAATTGACGAACAGCAGTGGACCCAACACCAACCCTTGTGGTACACCACTAGTAACTGGACTCCACGATGAACATTTCCCATCAACCACCTCCCTCTGTCTTCTTTCAGCAAGCCAATTGCTGTTCCAAACTGCTATATCTCCTACAATCCCATTCCTCCACATTTTGTACAATAGCCTACTGTGGGGAACCTTATCGAACACCTTGCTGAAATCCATATATACCACATCAACCGGTTTACTCTCATCTACCTGTTTGGCCACCTTCTCAAAGAACTCAATAAGGTTTGTGAGGCACAACCTACCCTTCACAAAACCGTGATGAGTATCCCTAATAAAATTATTCTTTTCTAGATGATTATAAATCCTATCTCTTATAACCTTTTCCAACACTGGTTGGAAATGTGTTTTTATTGCCCATCCCTAATTGCCCAGGGGGCAGTTAAGAGTCAACCACATTGCTGTGGGTCTGGAGTCACATGTAGGCCAGACCTGGTAAGGATAGCAGTTTCCTTTCTTGAAGAGAATTAGTGAACTAGGTGGGTTTTTCCAACAATTGGCAATGGATTCGTGGTCATCATTAAACCCCCTCATTGCAGAATTATTTTTTGTTGAATTCAAATACCACCATCTGTCATGGGTCTCTAGATTAACAGCCCAGTGACATACCACTAGGCCATTGTCTTCCCCCCCTACTCAAAGTGATGCAAAGGTCAGTAATGCTGGACTTATGATTTATTTGTTAGTCTAACTTTTTCCTAAGAACTTGTACTGAAGAATCTGCACCAAAATACCTTCGCACCCAAGATAGCACCATAAGTGGTGACTTGTAAACTTTTCACTGTATTCATGTGAGTACATTTGATAATAAAGCTAATTCTAATTCATCAGGGCACAGGACATGTTTGTCAGAGTGCGTCTATGTACTACATTTAGAATAATATAGCACGGAGACTATTCAGCCTAGTGAGACCGTGCCAGTGTCCTCCAAAGTTCTTTCTGAAGTTGCCACATGTTTTTCTCCTTCTCATACTTAACAAGTTTTCACCTGAAGCCATTAATGAAGCTATATGCGCTATTTGAAAAGATTTTCTCTCAAATGCTGCCTCTACGGCTTGTCCTGAAGAAGGGTTATACCCTAAACGTTGACTTCTCCATCTCTTGATGCTGCCTGGCTTGCTGTGTTCTTCCAGCCTCCTGATGCTGCCTGGCTTGCTGAGTTCTTCCAGCCTCCTGCTTGTCTACCTCTGTTGCTTGTACCAATCAAATGAAATCTGTGCCCTCTTGATCTCAATCCTTTGACGAGTGGAATGATTTTTTTCTTAACTTGCAAGATCCGAGGTTTTTCACACAGTGAACCCCTCTGCTAAATTTACGCCAGGCCTTATCTTCTCTAATATCATCCCACATCCCCTCTAACAACTTGAATAAACCGCTTCAGCAAGCTCCAGAGCCTTTAAGTCTTTCCCACACTGTGGTGTCCATAGCTAGAGCCAAGCTTGATATA
>NW_025215368.1:0-15802 GCF_004010195.1 Chiloscyllium plagiosum
TTCCAGCCATCCCTTTACCTGCGAACATCTACCTCCGATCAGTTTTTGAAAGTTCTTGCCTAATACCATCAACATTGGCCTCTCTCCAATTTAGAACTTCAACTTTTTGATCTAGTCTATCCTTTTACATCATTATTTTAAAACTAATAGAATTGTTGGCAAATAGCTGAAACTCACACATTTCAAGTGAGAAATTAAATTGATTGATTATATTTAAATACGTAAAGAGTTATAAGTCTATTTGATTGTTCAATCATTTGTTCACTCTGAATATGCAATCAGTCAGAGGTCAACCACTTTGCAAATGATAGAGCGACAATGTGTGTATTTGAATACTGAGGTTCAATGTGTAATTGTGATCACCAAAACAGTACGAAAACATGTTCTTTTTTGGTACAAAACAAAATGTGCATTCTTTACTTTTGTATCATAAAAGGTTATTCGGTGTTTATATTTTAGTTCCATAAATATCGAATCCATTGTTTTCAGATATGTTGCAGCTTTTGTTCAGTTGAATAATTGTAAATCATACTTATTATTGCCCAATTCACAAACATGGCAAACTCCTGATAATTGTTCATGTCAGTAAACCCATCACATTGCAGCATGACCGACATTAAAAGTGGATTCTAAAAGGCCTGAATTCGGATACAGTGTTACTGGACCTCACAGCTGCCTGTGACACTAAGTGAGACACTGGCCTGCTCCTGAATCTGTGAAGAGAGTTTCCAACTTTGGTCAGGGCAGTCATTCAAACATTCCCTCACAGAGAATCATTTGAAATCCACCTTGAGCAGGAGGAAACTAGCCAACAGGCTATCACTGCTGTCACTGCAGGTTCAAATGTTGTCTAAATTAGATACCAATGACTGAACAGGAGCCAGGTCTTACAAATTCATCTCCCGTCAAAGCCTGGCCCAGGCAGCAGATTTATGGACATGGAGGGTCAGAATCAAACCGCACAGGTTACTTGTGGTGATGACCTCTGGCATGACCCCAGGACACCATAAACCTGCACCCTAGACCAGACACCTGGGTGAAAACATTCACACTTTGATAGTCTTCTGCAGTATCTTGTGACTCACAATGACCCTTTGAAACTTTATCCAATAAATGTACCTTCACATTCGCCAGTATCAAAATAATATTGTACACGTCTGTGGATGGTCAGATATTAGTATATGGGTCACCCAACAGAATGTATCTGAAGCAACCAGGAGCAAACAGCAATCCAAAAATCACATTAGTAACTGAACTTTGTGGATTTTGTTTGGTCTAGGGAACCACACGTATTGTGCTGACACTCAGATAACAGTAACCATACACACCATAACTGGAAATATAGGCCTAACGCCCCTCCCAGCTTCCTGTCCTCACACACCTCACTCCCTCACACATTTACCAACTGATGAGAATCCACAAGGTGGATGAATCCTGGAACATAAAAAGTACAGCGCAGTCAGAGCCCTTCAGCCCTCAATGTTTTGCCTGCCTTTTATTCTACTCTAAGATCAGGCTAACCTTCATAACCTTCAACGTACTAACTTCCATGTACCCATCCAAGAGTCTTCTTAAGTTTCCCTAATGTATCTGATTCTACGACCACCGCTGGCGGTGCATTCCGCTCCCACCACTCTCTGTGTTATGAACCTACCTCTGACATCTCCCCTAAACCTTCCTCCAATCATTTTAAAATTGTTCCCCTTGTTGAAAAGACTCTGGCTATCTAATCTTTGTCTCTCAACATCTTGTACACCTCTATCAAGTCAGCTGTCATTCTTCTTCACTCCAGGGAGAAAAGCCCTAGCTCACTCAGATTTTCTTACTAAGACATGTCCTTCATTCCAGGCAGCATCCTGGTAAATCTCCTCTGCACACTCTCTGAGCCTTCCACGTGTTTCCTCTAATGAGGGAACCACAACTGAACACAATATTCCAAGCATTGTTGAACAACAACTTTATAGAGATAAGCATTAACCTCGGTATTCTTAAATTCAATCCCCCTGCTAATGAAAGCCAACATACCATACATCTTCTTAACAACCCTGTCATCTTGGGTGGTAACTTTGCGGGATCTATGGACATGGACCCCAATTTCCCTCTGTTCCTCCCCTTGGCCAAGAATTCTGCCTTTAATCCTATATTCTGTATGCAAACGCAAAATTCCAAAATAAATCACTTCACACTTTTTTTAAGCTTGAACTCTATCTGCCACTTATCAGTCCAGCTCTGCATCCTGTCAGTGTCCTGTTGCAACCTACAACAGCCCTCCACACTATCCATAACTCCATCAACCTTCATGTCATCGGCACATTACTAACCCACCATTCCACTTCCTCGTCAAGGTCATTGATAAAAATCATAAAGAGCACAGGTCCCAGAGCCAATCCCCGGTGAACACCGCTGGTCACTGACCTCCAGTCTGAATACTTTCCATCTGCTACCATCTTCTGCCTTCTATGGGCGAGCCAAGTCCATATCCAGACAGCCACATTCCCTGCATCCCATGCTTCCTTACTTTATGAATGAGCCTACAATGGGGAACCTTATCAAACATCTTTCTAGAATTCGTGTTCACCACATCTACTGGTCTACCTTCATCAACATGTTTTTTCACACCTTCAAAGAATTCAGTATGTTTTCTGAGGGATGACCTGCCCCTCACAAAGCCATGCTGACCATCTCTAATCAAACTATCGTTTTCTCAATAATTGCAAATCCTTTCTCTCAGAATCGTCTCCAATACTTTGCCTACCGCTGATGTAAAACTTACTGTTCTATCATTCCCAGGGTAATCCCTATTCCCTTCCCTGAACAAGGGAATAATGTTTGCCACCCTCCAATCATCTGGTACTACTATAGTGGACAGTGAAGACACAAAGATCATTACCAAAGGCACATCAATCTCTTTCAATACTTCCTGGAGTAACCTCGTGTATACCCCATTTAGCCCAGGGCGTTTATCTATCCTTATGTTTGTACTTCAATCAGACTGTACTTCCCCTCAACTTGTCTAACCCTGTCCAACCAATTGATTGACTGCTTTCATCTTCAGTGCTATATGCAGTGCTGCCTTCCTGAGTAAGTACAGTTCCCAACGTCCTGCGAATCACGGAATCCAAAAAAATGCACCAATGCCTTCCTGATAAGGAGCACATGCACGAACTGTTTACTCTCCTGCTCGTCGGATGCTGCCTGAAGCATTTGGAACAATACAGGACAGTCTGTTGGGTTTTTGGATAGGTTAAGCTAATTCTATATTCTGTTCTCCTTTGTTTGTGTTTCATTCGCTAATCTTTCAAATAAATGCTGTTTTGTTTAAAACTAAGTGGTTGGGCCAGTTGCCCCACTCCAGGAATATCTGTGTTATACCTGTTTAAAACAACTAGCAAAGTTAGGGTCTGGGCTACTTTCTTGAAATGTTTGAGAGGGTCTGGCCTGGTTCATAACAATATTTGTTGGTGGAACTATCATTTGTTTTTTTCCCATTATCCCAATCAGACATGTCATAACACACTACCATTGCAAGTGGGAAATGAATGCAGACCTTCTAGTTTAGAAGTAAAGACACTACCACTACATCACAGGACACTCCCAACAGTTTCTGCACAATTTCACAACTACAACCATATGAGACCTCTGTGTTCTGCCTATTTTATATATACACCTCAGGGCAGACTGATATCTTCCTAGATCTAAGAAGTGATTCTGCCCATATCACAGAGTTTACAGACAGACGCTCAGCTTAATTGACCACTTCGCAAAGCAGTTCTTCCATAGGCTCAGCTTATCACATTAGAAGGTAGTGAATAACTGCAATCTTGGAGGCCTGCACCCTGCTGGATTCGGTGGCTGCACTTTACCAGTGGCTGTGAAAGACCCCCGGGAGGACTACAAAGAGAATGACTTGACCACCAGATTTGCCACTGTGTGAGCAATTGGAATGTTGAACATTCACTTTCGGTCCCTAAATAGGTCTGGAAGCATCCCTCTGTATCTACAAGTGAGAACATGCACTTTGACACTCTGTGGAGAGTACTGCACAACGTTGTAATGCAGAGAGGATTACAGGTGTAGAAAAACAAAGGGGCATTTCAGTCATCTTTGAATGATGGTGGGAAGAGGAGGATCAGGCATTCATCAGCTCAACAGCTACATACTTTGCCACTATGGATGGCAGGTTTATTTCAATATCACAAAGACACTACCAGAATTTACCAAAGAGCAAATAGACTTCCAGTCACTGTTTCTCAAACCTATTAGTGTTTCTTCACACCTTGTTTAAAACATAACAAATGAAATCTTGTCATCTACTCCTACACCAATATTAATCCCTATTGCCACTAAACAATGCTTCAACCATTCATTTATACTTTTGTTTATTCTTGGAATGTGGGCATTCCAGGTAATGTCAGCATTTGTTGCCCTCAGGAAGATGGTGTAAAACTGCAGATAACTTGGAACACCGTCACCTGCAAATTCTCCACCAAGCCATTCACCAACCTGACTTGGAAATATATCACCGTTTTTTCAGTGTCATTGGGTCAGAATCCTGGAACTATCACCCTCACATCAATGTGGTCTGCCTACACTAAATTGCTCACAGGGTTCAAGAAAGCAACCCATCATCACCTTCTCAGAGGGAATCAGGAATGGGGAATAAATGCTAGCCTAATCAGTGATACCCTTATCCTGTTAATGAATTTTTTAAAAAAGTCCACCTGATATGATTTTTCTGTCATGCTTTTGCATATCTAAGTGGATTTATGGGCCATTTCAGAGGAGAAGTAGGAGTCAATCGCATTGCTGTTTGTCTGCAGAAACATGTGGCCAGACCAGGTCATGGCAATGGATTTCCTTCCATAAAGAGCAGTAATGAAACAGTGAGGATCATTATGACAATCAATGATGGTTTCATGGTCACCATTACTGAGATATGTTGGATAATTTCTTCTTTCATGTGCATTATTGCCACATTTTAGGAATGCTAGTCTGGAACATCTCCCTAATAAATATATTTGATGCTCAGTATCCTTTGTGGACCCATAGTTTGAATGCATGCATTGTAAAGGAAAGTGAAATTCCTTCATGCCATTCCATCCTGGTAGCTTGCTGAATTGTATAATTTCAGCAGACTGCTGTATAAAGCCATTTGTAATTCACACAGTTAACTTGTAGTACAATTTGGTAGAACTAACCTTCAGCTCTACTTTAACATGTCCAGATTTGCTATGCCACAAAAATACAGCATGACATCAATGGTAATACATGCCTAAAGTACATAGGGTACTTGTTGAACACTTTTCCATTAGAACAACCTTTGGCTGTTTTCCCCAGCACCTTGCTTCAATGTACATTACATCGGCTTGAATTCAAGCTGATTTCATATGTTTAATATCCTGTTTCTGCTGCTGGTCTAATACCAGCTCTGAAAATTCATTGTATAATTCTTTTTGTTGAAATCTGGAGGACAAAATGGGGACGTGAGATAGCTTTGGCAAATAGGATTAAGGAGAATTTCAAAGAGGTTTTCAAATACATTAAGGACAAAAGAGTAACTTGGGAGAAAATGGGGCCCCTTAAAGATCAACAAGGCCATCTATGTGTGGAAACATAGGAGATAGGTGAGACACTAAATTACTATTTTATGTAAGTATTTTCTAGAGAGAAGGATCTGGAAGCTAGAGAATGTGGAGGAATAAATAGTGATATTTTGAAAGGTATCCATATTACAGAGGATGTCTTAAAATACATAAAGGTGGACATATCCTCAGGACCTATCCCAGAACTTTGTGGGAAGCTAGGGAAGAGACTGCTGGGTCCCTTGCTGAGATATTTGTATCATCGATAACCAGGGTGAGTTTCATAAAGACTAGAGGGTGGCTAATGTGGTGCCATTATTTAAGAAAGGTGATAAGAAAAAGCCAAGGAACTATTAGACCAGTCACCCTTAATGTCACTGATGGGTAAGTTGGAGGAGGGGATTCTGAGGGACAGGAGTTACATGTATTTGGAAAGGCAAGCACTGACTGGGGATAGTCTATTTGCCTCTGTGCATGGCAAATCATGTCTCACTAACTTTACTGAGTTTTTGAAGAAGCGACAAAGAAGACTGATGAAGGCAGAGCAGTAGAAGTTGTCTGTATGGACTTCAGCAAGGCATTCAACAAAGTTCCACACAGTAGGCGGGTTAGCAAGGTTGGATCACATGAAATCCAGGGAGAGCTGGCCATTTGGATACTAAATTGGTTTGAATGTAAGGAATGGAGAGTGGAGGGTTGTTTTTCAGACTGGAGGCCTGTGACCAATGGTGTGCCACAATGATCAGATGGACCAATGGGCCAAGGACTGGCAGATGGAGTCTAATTGAGATAAGTGTGAGTGTTACAAGATGATTAGGGGGTTAGATAGGGTCGACAGTATGAACCTTTTCCCGCGTATTGAGTCGGGTGTTACAAGGGGGCATAGCTTTAAATTAAGGGGTGGTAGATATAGGACTGAAGTTAGGGGTAGGTTCTTCACTCAGCGAGTCGTAAGTTCATGGAATGCCCTGCCAGCAGCAGTGGTGGACTCTCCCTCTTTATGGGCATTTAAGCGGGCATTGGATAGGTATATGGAGGATAGTGGGTTAGTATAGGTTAGGTGGGCTTGGATCGGCGCAACATCGAGGGACAAAGGGCCTGTAGTATTCTTCTCTGTTCTATGTTCTATGTTCTATGTTCTATATTGTAGTGATACGGAAGGTTACTGAGATACATATGGATGTAGCGGCTGGAGGACATGATAGGGAAAGATAGAGATAAACATAGATAACATAGATAGTTTAAAAACGGAATTGTGCAATGTCTCAAAAGAGAAAATATTGCAGAAATCAGTGGAATAGACAAGGCAATTGGATGAACTGAAGGAGAGAGACCTGGACTGTCCAATCACAAGCGTCATAGAGTGAGTGTCATACAACACAGAAGAGGCCCTTCGATTGATAGTTACAAAAAATTAAAAGCCCTGCAGACACTAGAAATCCCTCCTTCCTAACGTCTTGGGACGAGTGATAGATGTAGGAGAGACGTCCTACAGACTTCTAAAGCAACAACGTGACATAACGAAACCTCTCGGTGTCAGATCAAACTCTGACACGGAAACCTCCTGCTGAATGCCTTCCCTCAGCTGATGAATCAGTGTCCCTCTACATTGAACAACACATGGAGGACTCACTGACAGAGTTCATGAGCTGGAGAATGTATACTGGGTGGCCATTTCAAAACCACCACCCAGAGGGGCACAGCAGCAGCATTGCTGATCGAGATGGTCGGGTCCAAACGAACATAGCTGCGAGACTGGTTCGGCACCGGGTGGAGAGGGAACGATTGACAGGGAGAAACATATTTGACCTCATCCTCAGCAACCTATCGGCTGCAAAGACATTAATCGATGAGCACATTGGGAACAGTGTATACTGCACACAGTATATCTGGAGACAAAGTCCCACTTTTACTTATTGTGCCTGTCCGTGTGTGTGTGCACGTGCGTGTGTGTGTACACGCATCAGCGCACATGTGAGATACACATGTCCCGAGCTTAACGGGACAGATTTTAAAGAGATCTAGAACTCAGCTCTGGCCTGTGTGAGGTGATTCGAGTCATCAGCAACAGAATTGTACTCTCGCACAATTTTCACTGTCACTGCCTGGCATATGCTCAACTTTACCCTGACCATCAGACCAGGGTATAAACACTTGTTCAATGGAGAATACAGGAGGGCTGGCCAGGAGGAGCACCAGGTACACCTAAAAAATGAGGCGACGTTACTGAACAGGAACCACTTACTCACCAAATAGCATAAACAGCCAGTGACAGACAGATCTAACTAACAATTCGATCTAATCGCTACAATCCTGTCATATGCAGTCAGGTTGAATGGTGGTGTCAATCAAACAACTCTGGATGAGAAGGATCTCCACATATCATCTTCCTCAATGATGGAATGGCCCAACACAACAACAGAAAAGCTCAGTCTGGAACGACCACAACAAAGTTCAGACAGAAGTATCGATAGGAGGATCTATGTTAGTCTCCTCCAGATGGCAGTCTTCAGCGAATTCGAATCACTGTGTGTGGTAATTCCAAACGACTGGAGAGATGGGGAATGCAAAGGCTGTGGGCCCTGATAAGATTCCATTCAAGCTGTTCCTGCTGGGATACAGCACTGGCATCGACCTGTCAATGTGGGAAACTCTCCGGGTGTATCCTGTACACACACAGACAAACCATCAGACAATCAATGTCTACCCCATTGCTCTCCTCTCTATCATTAATAAAGGGATGGAAGATGTTACTCACAGTGGGATCAAGCAGCACTTTCTCAGCACCAAACTGCTCACTGAAGCTCAGTTTGGGCTCTCATCCCTTGGGCTCATTGAAGCCTTGGTTTAACGATGTACAAGAGACCATGCAGCTGAATTCTAGAGGCGAGGCAACAGTGACTGAGCTTAACACCATCATATCTGCAGTTGACAAAGTTTCCTATCAAGGACTAATGACAAAACTGGAGCAAATAGGAACCGTTTGCACTGTTTGAAGTTATACCTGAAAGGAAGGTGGCTGGGGTTGGAGGAGAGCATCCATCTCAGCTCCAGGACAGCTCTGCAGCAGTTCCCCAGGGGAGGGGTTTCTGGGTAAACCTGTAGATCAGAAGTGGAAAGGTAAGGCACCATACCCCGACAGGATGATGGGGCTGCTCTCTCTTTGGACAGAGACGATTGGTGGCAGTTTAACTGGACAGTCATCATGCCTCAAATAAGGGAGAGGTTGAGTTCTCCCTTTTCAGTCACGTCAGTCAGTGCAGAATTGAACCCACACTGTCGGCATTAATCTGCATTACAAACCGGCGGTCCAACTGATTGAGGTAGCCAAGTCCTCGCTCAGTTATTTGGGGAAGCTACTGTAACATTATTGTTTTCAGATATGTTGTTAGATACCTCTGGAGGAGGTGGAACTAGAAGCCAGCTTCCGACCTCAGAGAGAGGGACAGCATCAGTGAGCTGTCAGAGTGCTTTCTGCCCTCGGCCCAATAATTTTCAGCTGCTTCATAAATAACAATCCCTACATTGTTAAGTCACAACTGGGGATGTTTGCCAATGATTGGACAATGTTTAACACCATTCGTGATTTACTCAGATACAGAAGCAGTCCTTGTCCAAATGTACTAGGACCTGGAAATATGCAGGTGTGTGCTTCACAGTGACAATACCATTTCCATTACACATGTGCCAGTCAACGATTACTTCTAACAATGGAAAATTAAACCAAATCCTCTAACGGTCAATGCCACCAGCATAACTGAACACATACCTAGCAATATCGCGGGGATTATCGTTAACGTGAACTGAACCTACCATATGATTCAATTACCTATTCCTGTGAAGGGCTTATGCTAAAACATTGAACCTCCTGTACCTCAGCTGCTGCCTGACGTGTTTTGTTTTTCCAGCTTTTTGACGCATATAAATTCATTGGCTACAAGAATATGTCAGAGGCTAGAAATTCTGCAGTAATAACTCACCTCAAAATTTCCAAAAGCCTGTCCCCTATTGTTAAGACACATGTTGAATACTTCCATTTGCCTGTGTGGGCGCAGCTTCACCCCTCATCCACTGATGCTCAGTAGCAGCAATACCTGCCATCTACTTGATGCTCTGCAGAAATTTACCAAGGCTCCTTACAACGAACCTCTGAACCCCCGAACATCAATAAGGACAAGGAAAGCAGATACACGGGACCTCCACCATGTTCGCGTTCTGTTCTAAACCGCCTACCATCCTGATTGGGAAGTATATTGCCGTTCCTACAGTGTCACTCTTTCAAGTTCCATATCTATCAATAAATGCCGTCCTAATCACATTGCATGAATAAATTAACATAAAGAATATTGTCGAGACCTGTTTAATGCTGGACACGGTTTTGGGTTTTGTGAACTCAGGGTGGTTGTTCCAGGCAGTTCCTTGCTTGTTGTGAACAGCTGAAGGGATATGATGTTTGAAACAATCTGTCAGTCTCTCAAAGGCATGGCCTACATACCGAGCATCCCAGACACTGGCATTCTCATCCCACATTACTGAGCTCTAAGATAGACAGAAGCAACTGAAAATGTACTCATATCTGACTGGGGCATGTTTAAACACACAGTGACATTGTTGCCATGAAAATGATTATGATTATTAGTAGGGAGAAAGCCAGGACTGCAGATGCTGGAGATCAGAGTCAAAAAATGTGGTTCTGAACAAAACCTCAGACGTTCAGGCAGCATCTGAGGAGCAGGAGAATCGACTATTAGTTAACAGTATTAATACAAGGGAAAATGATTGTATATTTTCAAAGTCCTTGTACTGAATAATAATTTGGTCTTGGGTGTGGCAATAAGACTAATCATTTCTATGCTAATTACTGCGAGTTTTCATCATATTGTTGTTATAACAGTGTACTGAATAAATGGGTGATTTTGTGCATTTTGGACAATCTAAAAGTTGGTATTACGAAAGGATATCGGACCTTCAGTAAAGAGACAGTACTTAAAGGCTGTTAATGGTTAGAAAAATGCTGCAAACATTTACACAGAGATTTCCAGCTCAAGTTACACACAAGCTCGTTGGGCTGGGATCATACTGGCCATCAATGGAGCTGCACAATTCTGTTTGGATACTAACATTGTGGGGCTAATATACACTGGATATGGTTTATGACGGATTCAATGTAAGATACCATATGCTGCGGGAGTCCATCACCTTTATAACACCTTCATTCAGGATCAGGACCAAGGTTCAGAATTACAGAGTTTAGGTGGCACAAAAGAAGAGATATATTTGCAAGACATGGCTGTTTACAGGTTGTTTTTATTGAACTGCGTCTGGACCAGCGCCATGTGCTAGTCCATTGACCAGTCTGCCCCACACACATTTTCCTATTGTTCAGGTATGTCTCTAACCAGTCTATTGTGAGGGATTGTGTGAGTAACTGCCCAGCTCCAGTTTGGAAGGTCTCTGGACACATTTTGGAGATGGTCAGTGTTTTGGAGGTCGTGGTGAGGGCTAGTAATACTGTATCGGAATTCAGGCTTTTCCTCAAAGTCATTTTCAATAGCTTTGCTGCTTGCAAGATGGTGGGTTCACTGATCTGAACATGAATCAGCTCTTTACTGTAGTCACTGAATTGTGTATTAGTTAGGTGGACGCTCTGGTAGTTCAATTATTGTACACTTCAATTGTTTTCTACTGAAAAACAATGATGTTTGGTTTATTTCAAAATATGTAAGAAATAAAGTGATATTAACTCTTCATTACAGAAAATGTGAAAGTGACCAGGTATATATTTCCCATGGACTAATCAAGTAACAGTCAGATATTGTCTGTTAAGCAGGATTCTGTGAACAGGACTATGTCCCAGGCAACATCACCACTCTCTCTCTGTTAGGTTCTATCCCACTGACAGGACACAGACAGGCAGAGGGGACAGCTCCTTGGTATACAGTCAATATAGGTTGTCATGGTGGCTCAGTGGTTAGCACTGCTGCCTCATAGCACCAGGGTCCCAGGTTTGATTCCAGCCTCTGGCAACTGCCTGTGCGGCATTTGCACATTCTCTCTGTGCCTGCGTGGGTTTCCTCCCACAGTCCAAAGATGTGCAGCTCAAGTGAATTGGCCATGTTAAACTGCCCATAGTGTTCAGAGAGGTGTGTATTTCACACCATGATATGTAGCTCCATGAGTACTGAATGGAACAGACTTTACAAAGATTGAATAACCAATGATGATGCAGCCATGAGGTGCAGAGGGCCATCGGCATCAGCAGAATCATACTCTGTACAGATCATACAGTCTGCAACTTCACAGCCAGACAGACTCCCCACTGTACAGTAACCATCATGGCCCGACATACCTCCCACTGTACAGTAACCATCACGGCCCGGCATACGTCCCACTGTACAGGAACCATGACGGCCCGACAGACCTCCCACTGCACAGTAACCTCACAGTCAGACATACCTCCCACTGTACAGTAACTATCACGGCCTGACATACCTCCCACTGTACAGTAACCATCACAGCCTGACATACCTCCCACTGTACAGTAACCATCACGGCCCGACATAGGCCCCACTGTACAGTAACCATCACGGCCTGACTTACCTCCCACTGTACAGTAACCAACACGGTCTGACATACCTCCCACTGTACAGTAACCATCACGGCCCGGCATACCTCCCACTGTACAGTAACCATCACGGCCTGACATACCTCCCACTGTACAGTAACCATCACGGCCCGGCATACATCCTACTGTACAGTAACCGTCACGGCCCGACGTATCTCCCACTCTACAGGCACAATCAAGAGAGGCACGGTGGCTCAGTGTTCAGCACCGCGACCTCACAGCGCCAAGGTCCTATGTTCGATTCTGGACTTTGGCGACGCTCTGTTTGGAGTTTGCGTATTCCCCCCCCCGCCCCGTGTCTGCGTGAGTTTCCTCCCACAGACCAAAGATGTGCAGGCCAGATGAATTGGCCATACTGGATTGTCAAGTGTTTTAGTCAGAGAGAAAAGGATCTGGGTGGGTTACTCTTCGGACGGTTGATGTGGACTGGTAAGGCCGAAGGGCCTGTTTCAACACTGTAAGGAATGCAATCTACTCTCCAAGGTTCAAGTCAGGATTATGATGCAATAATCACTTGGCTGAATGAGTGCATCTCCAACAGTACTCTAGTATGGACTAGCAACAGGCAACACATTTGTGTGGGGAGGATCATGTCTCACAAAATTGATTGATTATATTGAGGAAGTGATAAAATTGATTGATGAGGGCATGGGACTGGATGTTTTTGACCTTAGGAAAGCCTTTGATATGGTTCCTTATGACAGGCTCATACAGAATGTGATGTGAAACGGGATCAGCGGTAAGTTAGCAAGATGGATAGAGAACTGCTTGGCCATAGAAGACAGAGTAGTGGTGGAACAGTGATTTTGTGACGAGAGATCTGTAAATTGATTGGCAGAGTTGCAGATTGTGATGATGATTGCCAGAGAATAAGGCCGGATATAGGTCAGCTGCAGACTTGGATAGAGAAAACACAGATGTAACTTTATTTGGACAATTGTGACGTGATGCCTTTTGGAAGGACTAATGCAGGAAAGAAGTATAAAGTGGATGGAAAAAACTACTGATCTCATCAACATCTGAAGGCATCTTGGTGTACAGCTCCAAAGTTCCCTGAATATGGCAACACGGTGGATAGGGTGATCAAGAAGACTGACGGAAAACTTGCAGACATGCATTGGAGCATGCAATATGAATAAATACAGGTCATATTGCAGCTGTAGAGAAACTTAGTTCGAGGTGCATTTAGAATACTGTGTAGGTAAAAACAATGACTGCAGATGCTGGAAACCAGATTCTGGATCAATGGTGCTGGAAGAGCACAGCAGTTCAGGCAGTATCCGAGGAGCTTCAGCAAAATCGACGTTTCGGGCAAAATCCCTTCATCAGGAATAAAGGCAGAGAGCCTGAAGCGTGGAGAGATAAGCTAGGGTAGGATGGGGATGGGGAGAGAGTAGCATAGAGTACAATGTGTAAATGGGGGAGGGGCAGTAGGGGTGGCGGAAGTCACTGAGCATGTGGCATCGGCAATGATGTGAGGGCCGGAACTGGCTATGGGAGTGGCCATGATGGGTGCGGAAGTGGCATCATCAATCAGCGTGGGGGTGGTAGCTGCATCAGCCGCATGGCTAATGGTGTTTCCGAGGCCAGGGGAATCTTCTGGAATGTTTGAGGTGCACTGGTTATGGAGGTGGGTAGATAAAAGTTTGTTGACTAAGATGATTAACCCAGTCTGTTCGTCTTTTTCCTGAAGTTCTGGTACAATCCTTTTTGGGTTTTTTCTTTGTACCCTCTCTCAATGTCTCTAAGAGTCAGAGATGTGCAGCATGGAACCAGACATTTTGGTCAACTCATCCATGCCAACCAGATGTCCTAAACAAATGGGAATAGGTTTATTTAGGGTACCTCGTTGGCATGGACAAGTTGGACTGAAGGGTCTGTTTCCGTGCTGTACATCTCTATGACTCTGTGACTCTAAGACATGTTGAAAGAGGGTACAAAGAAAAAACCAAAAAGGACCGCACCAACTAACTTCAGGAAAAAGATGAACAGACTAGGTCTCTAATGCTTTCAAAAGAACAGGCTAGAGAATGACCAAATAGAGGTCTTTAAATGATGGAACGTTGTCATAAAGTAGACACCGAGAGAGTGTTTCTACTTGTGGAAAGAAAACTAGAGGCCATCAGTGTGAGATTGTCATCAGCGAAATTATATGAGGAACAAACTGCTCAACGCACACTTGCGAAAAAGTAGTGTTGCTACTGAGGAAGTGGTTAAAGCAAACGTATGTGCATTTCAGGGAAGATCAAATAAGCATGTGAAGTAGAATGAAAAAGAGGATTATTCTGACCGGTTTAGATACGGAAACATGGCTCAGTGGAGTATGAATCCTGCTATGGTGTGGTTGGGCTAAATAACCTGTTCCCGTGCTTATAAAATCCAGCTCATTTTATTTAATATTCTATTACTTTTATGCATAAAATCAGCACTATAAAAACATTTGGAATGTACTCCTTTAGAAGCAATAGACAAGAATATTTATAAATCTCTATTATGTTTTATATCTAAAATGCAAAGAGATATTTTGAAAGGGAATCTTTTGATCTTTCAAAGAGCCTTAAAGAAAATAATTTGGTCTTCACAATTTTTAGAAGGTTCCTTAGGTTAGAAACAGTTTGGGAGAAGAGTGGTGACTCTGTTTTATAATACTATGCAGTCATAAATGCTCTTGTATTACATCTTTTATAATAGACTCTAATAATTTCCCAATAACAGATGTTAAGCTAAGTAGTAGGATCAGAAAATTCTTTTGTCAAGAGATCTTGCCCTGATACAGAATCTGAAAATGTGTTGCTGGAAAAGCGCAGCAGGTCAGCCAGCATCTAAGGAGCAGGAGAATCGACGTTTCGGGCATGAGCCCTGATACAGAATCTGCCTAATATGCATCCATCTTTTGTGGTGTTGCATAAGTGATCTGAGATAAATAACTGACACTGCAGTGTGATATGATTTAAAAATTATATTTGTGTTTGGGGTAAATCTTAATTTCACAGCATGGTATAAAACTGGACTGGAGTGAGTTGGCAGCCCACTTTATCATCTCTCCAAACTAAAGTGGAAATAACAATCTGAACATCTTCTGTAACAGCTTCATACAATCGCACAGAATCAAGATCTACCCATTAATCTTACTGGACATAGATTCAATGGTGGAAATGTGTTGCTGGAAAAGCGCAGCAGGTCAGGCAGCATCTAGGGAACAGGAGAATCGACGTTTCGGGCATGAGCCCTGATACAGAATCTGCCTAATATGCATCCATCTTTTGTGGTGTTGCATAAGTGATCTGAGATAAATAACTGACACTGCAGTGTGATATGATTTAAAAATTATATTTGTGTTTGGGGTAAATCTTAATTTCACAGCATGGTATAAAACTGGACTGGAGTGAGTTGGCAGCCCACTTTATCATCTCTCCAAACTAAAGTGGAAATAACAATCTGAACATCTTCTGTAACAGCTTCATACAATCGCACAGAATCAAGATCTACCCATTAATCTTACTGGACATAGATTCAATGGTGGAAATGTGTTGCTGGAAAAGCGCAGCAGGTCAGGCAGCATCTAGGGAACAGGAGAATCGACGTTTCGGGCATG